>NC_069503.1:228263230-228500730 GCF_027579735.1 Bombina bombina | reverse complement strand
TATCTGTGTGTGTGTATGTATCTGTGTGTATGTATCTCTGTGTGTATCTATCAGTGTATATATCTGTGTGTGTGAAAAGAGCCTTATTACTTATTAAAACATAATTGCACTCTGTGACAAGCTTGCTTGTGAAGATTCTGGTATAGAATGAATCTTAAAAATCTTAAGAATCTCCCACCGTGTATATAGCAATCAGCGTCTAGTTAGTCACTGCGTTTAAGTGTCAAATCCAGTTCTTACTGTTCAAACTTTATATACCATTTTTCTTCTACACAGGTTGTTAAGTATTCGGTCTCCCACGTTCACATGCTAACTCCCTAGACCTGATACTCTGAGTACATCCACTTAATTACAATGCAGTGATTTTTTTCAACCATAGGGCTAGAGGCATTAAGATACAAAATGTTCTAAAAGAATAGTAGATAGTAGTTAGAAATAGCATCTAATTGATAAATGGTAATGACATAAATAATACCAGACAGGGATCGCATTTGTTGATCAATTCTCTGAACCAATATTTGTATATAATGTGATAACTATGCAGACATCCCAACCTGCAAAAACTAATTTCAGGGAGGTGGGTTCACCCATTACTGCGCCAGCCCCCCCCCTTCCCAGTTATATATTGGACACCTTTAAACCCTAAGTAAGATACAGACTTATCATTAAAGTAGCTTCTCACTAAAGTCACATTTAAAAAAAAGTAGCTTTATTGTACAACCACATACAACAAACCTATTTCCCAGTGATCGTACGCTTGTTGAATGCTTAAATATTTTAGAATACGAAGTTTAATTATATGCAGTAAATAAGGTAGTATTTGTGTTTTTATTTTATTACAATCAGTGGGGGCTTTTTGGTTACTGATGCATGCTTTAAGGGTTCTATAACGTCCCAGCAACTAAAGGCATTCCTTAAAGAAACACTTTTCCGGATTTGGGCCACATTGGATCATGGTGCTTGGAGTTTCAGGGAGATTGCATTCCATTTGCTGGCATCAGGGAGCCACCATTACAATCAGGGAGACTCCCTGAACTTCAGGGAGAGTTGGGATGTCTGACTATGTATGATCACTGAGAGTGAATATGTTTGAAGGTTTTTGTGTATCACTAATGTACACGACTGATGTATTGCCATTTCATTCCCGGAAGTTAAATATGTACAGGGAAATGTGGGATACACTGGTTCCCATTTAAAAAAAATACCTGTAGGGTATTTGTATTCTTATTTAGGTTTGTTTGACAGTTTTTTGATACACGACTTTGACCAGAAATGGTACATAAGCGAAAGTTCGGGTATTAGCGAAAACGGATGTGATGTAATCTAACAACATCCGGTTACACGATAATGCGTTATATAGCAGCAGCACATGATTTTACAAAGTATATGTATTTATATGAGACACATCCTTGGAGTATATTTTTCTGAAATGGTAATGATGTGTATAATATGTGTAATCACGTAAATATGTTGGCACTTAGAAACCGGAAGTGAATGATGATAACTTCCAGTTCATTGGTTAATAGTAAGTAAATTAACACCAGAAATGATGTACATTTTGGCGCTTTTTTGCACAGGAAGTAGGACGTAATGTGTGTGTTTGTACACTATTTAAGCACGATGTTTGTGTGATATAATTGTTCTGAAGAAGGGGAAATATATCCCAGAAATGTCAATAAATTTGACCTTATGTTTTGTTCCTGTTTTTGTTGGATGCCTACATATATAAATGTGTGTGTGTGTGTGTGCATATATATTTATTAGAGGTGTCCATGGGCGAAAAAATTTGGTTTGGCCAAATCTTTCGTACCAAATATTAAAAAAATGTTTTTGAATATTCGGTGCCTGTGCTATTTGTGGAAAATTTACATTCATTTTTGTTAAACAAATGTGAATATTCCTTTGCTACAGGTGAAAAAGTTCACCTGTAGTGTTAAATACTTATCTTTAGCACGCTGGAGCGCCGCTCTAATCCCGACCCTTCTTCACACCATGCCACGTTATAGCGGTCCTGGGCTCTGTGAAGAAGGGTTGGGATTAGCGCGGCTCCCCAAGTATATCTATACATATATTTTTTTATTTTCACAGTGCTTTGAGTCCAATCATTATTATTCATTGCTGTTCTTTCATATACAAGATAGAACACCATGTAACTTTATCTAATGCAAATAAACTGAGCAAGGGTTAAATGAGGAAAACATTGCAAAGGTCCATTTAAACCTATTAGAATAACATTTATACTCTTTATTTGTGTAAGACTGATCTCCTATGCCTGCTGTAATAGTTAAATTAGTCTGAATGTTCATATCAGGTCAATGCCTGCTATATACAAACATTCTCGCCCTGCTGTACAAAGATAAAGATAAATTCATGTATCTCACATTACAATTTACAGCTGAAAGAAAAGAGAATGCCACATATGTGCACAAAAAGATATATCACAGAATGCAGATTACCTTGTCGTTTGAGAGATAAGTCAGAAATATTATGCAACTGGTTGACCTCACAAACATATTCAGCACGTAAATATATTATATTAATCTGCTGTCCTGCTTGCTTACGGAACCTTTAATTGTCTCTGTAGGTACTCACCAATCAAATGTGAACAGTCATTTTTATATATCAGTATTTAATATACATTTAAATCTACTTTCTTGCCATAGGAAAACACTTATAAAGCAATTGCTCTGTCTCTGTTTTTTGATCATCAGATAGTAAAAAATTCCTTCTCGGGTGTACAAGTCTTATTTTTTTTTTATGTTGTACTCTGTAAACAGAAGTAACTTGGTTGCCATTTGCTAGTGACTAAATGTGTCAGCTCTTGCTAGGCTTCCAATGAAAAAGTCCCATGAAAAGCACAAGATCTCAACAAAACCTTATTGTGGCACTTTTTTAAGCTTTTATTGCAGATATCCTGAGCACCAAATTACAACCTCATAGAAATGTTTTATTTTTCATATTTTGTTCAGTAACATTTCTCTTTAAAACACTGAATTACATCACTCCCTTTAATTTTAGAGCACTCTCTCTGTATTGCTCAGTGTCTGAATAACATATTTATGTTGTAGTACAAAGTAATCCATGTATTTTTATATGGCCAGTATTTCTAAATATTATATAACTGTTTATCTGTAATCTGAGCAATGAAAATAGTGCCACTTTCTATTGGTCTGACTGTTTGATGGCATAGTAATACATGGGCAAGGACAATACTTCTACCTTCCCCCCTCTGCAACACACAGAGTGCTCCCCCACTTACTAAATGCAAGCAGCTGTTTCTCTTTGTATATGTTTTTGGGTCTATGTGTATAATATGTAAGCTTGTATAATTTGTGCAAGCATAAACATTGCCTTACAGCTTGCTAAATAATAACTATCTGAAAAGTAAGTCAAATATCATATCTATAAAATGTGTTTTTCTGCTCACCAACCAAAAAAAACCCCAAAATAATGTGGCCCGCGTTTGGAAATGTTTTGTTGCAACAAAATAGAGAACAATCAGTTTAAACTGTTGTATTATTTTAATGGATCTCATGAACCAAACTGAGACTCCAGATTAAGAATGTATTAGCTTATTAATATCTACAGTCCAAGCCCAATTACAAATGTAGCAGCTCACTTAAAATAAAGACAAACGCAGACAGAATCATCATTAGGATACACACTGTGTCATCATCCTATTAATAAAGTTTGGTTAATTTAAATGTGTATCTGGTGCTATGGCAACTATACTTAATGAAAGTGAGATTATCCTGCCACTTAAAGGGACATTAAACACTAAATACATGCTAGATAGAATGATGCATTTAAAGAAAAGATTAGTCCATGACTAACATATAGATGTATTTTTTAAAGTTTCATTAGTTGTTTAAAAAGTGACAAAATAAGTGTAAAGTTTTTAGTGTCTATAAAACACTGGGAGCTGCCATGTTGTAACTTGTGTTACCTTCTCTGCTGTGGCCAATTAGGGTCAGTTATAAATAGGTCACTAGAGTGTGCAGCCAATGGTTGTGCTGGATTTAACAGTGTTCTGCACTTCCATTTCTAACAGGAGCTGAAAAGCTCACAATTTCAGGATGGAATTACAGGCAAAGAGGACAAAATAAATAATGAAAGTATATTGCAGAGTTGTTTTATTATATACAATTTATCATTTTATATTACCATCTCAAAGTGTTTAATGTCCCTTTAAGGTTTGTAGGATGCAAGAAGAGAAAAAGCACATAGTTTTATATCTTTGCTCAGTTATATCAAAGACAATTCCTAAGAGAAAATAAATTGTAAACATTTATATAAAGGGACATTATGCAGTGAACAAATGCAAGACATAATGACATTCAAAGATTAGAATGAGAATAATATACAAATGGTGTTTGTATATTAGAAATAAGAAATGTTTAAAGCTTTGCTTTCCATAAAATAATGAGCACCACCACATTGTAACCTAGATTTCCCTGGGTTTAAAAGCCTGTTGTTTTATCCTTATTGCATTGTATGTTATCCTCACTACTTAGGCTTGTTAGGTACACTCATAAATAAGTAACACTCACAGAGGGAGCAGGTGTGGATAATTTGGGAAGAAGTAAGGAAGAGCAGAGAAGAAGCCACCACATCTTGGTGTGTGCATGGATTAATTGCCTTTTGGACCTCAGGAGTGAATAAAACATTCTGGGCTAGATTACGAGTGGAGCGCTATTTAACACTCCCATTTGAGCATTAACTGAGCTATAAGTAAACTTTTTCCATATTACAAGTTGGAATTAACCTGATGCATTCAAAAAATGAACTTATAATACTTACAATTTTTCAATCACTTTTTTAGATATACTTCCATGGACTTCAATGGAGCGCGAAAAGTGTGGGGGGAAAATAACACCCTACTGGCTTGTAAACCCGATCTTGTTTAACAGAGTGAGCTAGCACAACATGAAATGTTAATATTTCACATTCCCATGTCCTTCTCATAGAAAATAATGTACTTTTTTATTATGAAATATATATTTCTATATATATCTAATATGTATTAAAAAGTCACACACAATTAGTTACAGCTCTAGCCTCTTCAAATTATTCTTATGGTTGCAAAAGCCAAACGCCATCCAAACAAAAGACAATTTAATAAGATCAGGAACAATGGAGACTCAGTCAATGGCACATAGCAAATGAACTGATGCTAAATAGTAAACAGATCAGCTGGCTATAGGCAGACTCCCCAGTACACGGCACTTACAGAGTGACAAGTAATCACTGCATTGCTTACCCACCAGATGACCCGTTCGTCACTGACCATCTGAGTAAGCTATAGGCAGGTCCGTTCTTGCTTCCACATGCCTCTGGGGTCCGAAGTAATCTTTCAAAAAGCTGTATGATGATGGTGTAGGTAATCAGCTCACACCGGTCATAAGCTGCAGCTGAAATTCTCCGTTCCTCTTTAGAAATGTCTTTGGTGTCGGCAAATGCTCCTGAAGGGGCGTGATAGGCTAAGTAATACAACTAACCTCTGTTAACTGTACAAGGACTGTGGGGATCCGTAAAGGGTTATCGAATGGAGGTGCCAGGTGATTCAAAGAGAAAAATGTAACAGTTCTAATAAAAAAAAAATACTGCCACCCTCCAAAACGTTTAAAAGCAAATCTTCTTTTATTGATCACATTTAAAATAGCAAATGTACAGCAGTCAGAACACGCCTGACATGTTTCGGCTTTAGTAGTCTTAATCATAGACGTGCCTGACCAGGTGAGCAAATGTCTGTTAAAATCAAAGCTGAAACTATTTTGGTTCATATCACTAAGGAATGTGATCACTCAAAACTAGCTGCTGGTAAAAAAAACTCACTTAACCCTGAAGCTACCAAATGTTAGCAGCACAATAATTCAACTTGATAACAAATATAAACACATAAGCAAAAAATATACAAAAATATATACATATATGTAAGGGCTATTTTACTAAATTTAAAAACACCAAATATTATCATCACATGAACAGCAATGAATAGGAGATAATAGGCAGAAAATCAATACATCTATAGTATAACAAAGTACATAATATAATTCAACATAATGCATTATATATATATATATATATATATATGTCACAATAAGCTTGATTATATTGTGTAGGAGCAAATATCATGACCAAAATTATTTATAATAATGACAATACAGATAACGACTTTAGGTTCCTATGTACTATACTATTCTGTTGGTAATACTATAGAATGCCTTAAATGTTCAGCTGAAAAGATGATAAACCCTTGGTTTAGTATAAAATGCCTACTGAAGAACAATCACTTCAATATATTTGTTACTTCATAGTTACTTGTAACAAATTGTGCATAGTTTAATAGACTTTCAATGAACTATATTTGATAAACCAGATAAATTCACTATACTAATGTGCTAAGTTTGTGCAGTGGTAAAGTTTATGGAAAATATATTGAGTAATTCGGCGGAAGAGGGCCAGATAGCACACTTAACTGATAGTTAATTTATCTCAACCATGGAGACAACCCTAAAAGAAACTTACAGATATAAGTACCGATGAAATACCCATATACTATTCCAAAATGAGTACGAGACATGATAATAACATAGTCTCCATACCCACAGAATTGTTAAACCTTAGTTTATGTCCATGCTTTAACCCTTCAGCCTATATTGTGTGTCTCTATATATATATATATATATATATATACACAAGAGGAGGGATAACTTTTACTACCACTGTTTTTGGGGCGTAATTCGCTTGGAGACAGAATATTCCCTAGGGTAACTCCCCTCCAATAGGAAAAATGACAGCCTTGTCTGACCACAGTTAGCTGATCATCGGCTGTAAGCATAGGTAGATGCTTTCTGATAATCTTACATATTTGATCAAAGTCTGTAAAATTATCAGAAAGCATCTACCTATGTTTACAGCCGATGATCAGCTAACTGTGGTCAGACAAGGCTGTATCCATATCCAATTCTGTGGGTATGGAGACTATGTTATTATCATGTCTCGTACTCATTTTGGAATAGTATATGGGTATTTCATCGGTACTTATATCTGTAAGTTTCTTTTAGGGTTGTCTCCATGGTTGAGATAAATTAACTATCAGTTAAGTGTGCTATCTTGCCCCCTTCCGCCAAATTACTCAATATATTTTCCAAAAACTTTACCTCTGGTTTATCAAATATAGTTCATTGAAAGTCTATTAAACTATGCACAATTTGTTACAAGTAACTATGAAGCAACAAATATATTGAAGTGATTGTTCTTCAGAAGGCATTTTTTACTAAACCACGGGTTTATCATCTTTTCAGCTGAACATTTAAGGCATTCTATAGTATTACCAACAGAATAGTATAGTACATAGGAACCTAAAGTCGTTATCTGTATTGTCATTATTATAAATAATTTTGGTCATGATATTTGCTCCTACACAATACAATCAAGCTTATTGTGACATATATATATATATATATATATATATATATATATATATATATATAATGCATTATGTTGAATTATATTATGTAATTTGTTATACTATAGATGTATTGATTTTCTGCCTATTATCTCCTTTTCATTGCTGTTCATGTGATGATAATATTTGGTGTTTTTAAATTTAGTAAAATAGCCCTTACATATATGTATATATTTTTGTATATATTTTTTGTATATTTTTTGCTTATCTGTTTACATTTGTTATCAAGTTGATTTATTGTGCTGCTAACATTTGGTAGCTTCAGGGTTAAGTGAGTTTTTTTTACCAGCAGCTAGTTTTGAGTGATCACATGCCTTAGTGATATAAACCAATAGAGTTTCAGCTTTGATTTTAAAAGACATTTACTCACCTGGTAAGGCACGTCCATGATTAAGACTACTAAAGCCGAAACATGTCAGGCGTGTTCTGACTGCTGTACATTTGCTATTTTAAATGTGATCAATAAAAGAAGATTTGCTTTTAAACGTTTTGGAGGGTGCCGGTATTTTTCTTTATTCAAACTGTTACCTCTATATATCTGATACAAAGAATTTGCATATCTAATTTGCATATCTTACCCACAATTCTCTTGTGAATTGGAAACATTGTATATTAAAAATTTCTGGGGAAAAGCATACAGGGATACTTGTCTAGATGTGCTAATTTCCTATTCAAATATTTACATTTATTTAATTTTGAGACATGGAGGATTTTAATTTCAGTTTTTTATCTCCCCCCATAATTTTAATGAATTTTGGTCTAACCATGAAAATATGCACAAGTAGTAAGAAGTGAATACAGCGCCAACAAGAGGCCAAGGGATAAATATGCTCACAGAGAGATAAAAGAAGATTATTTAATGAACCATGTTAAAAAGCATCAGTAATAAAAGACTATATATATAAAAAAATGTAAAAAGCACATATAAATAAAATTATAAATACAGGAATATCTTACAGAAGCTGCTCAAAGGGCCAAAGCTGATAATTACAATAAAAACAGAGGTAATAACAGGTGATCAGTGTGAGTGGTACACCAGAATAAGAGTGTATACTAATAAAACAGAATTAGCCTAAGTACAACTATAACAAGTGCATCAAGCAAAAAACTAATAAACAATAGTACAAACAATAGTGCTCAAAAATAGTGTTCCAAAAAATAGAAAAATGCACTGCAGTGCAAAAAAAAAGGGGGTAACAAAATAATTGTATAGATACGATCAAATAGTGAGTGAGTGCAAATGGATATAAAAATGCTAGCTACTTAATCCAGTGAGGTTAAGATATAATTAAATAAAATACACAATATGCAATAACATAAAAAATAAAATACACAATATGCAATAACATAAAAAATAAAATATAATCCAAAAAAGTGTTCAAAAAGTTGATCAACAAATGTTAGTGCAGAACAAAAATAAGTCAATCAAAACTAAAAAATGGAAAAAATGGGTGATGAAAAGCAAGGTGAAAGTGAGGAAATTGATTCCTTCCAATGTTAGTGACTTTAACAGATCCAAATTCCTGAGTGTGGTAGCTGAAGTAGCTGATTGGATCCTAGCAACTGTCAGCTGCTCCTATGGTATCCTAAAAAGTGTCCCTGTAAAAAAAGAAATTCACAACATAGTATATCCAATATGAGAATGAAGTAAAGATTAAAGTAATGCTTACCAATATGTCAACGCGTTTCTGCCCTCAAAAAAGGGCCTTTCTCAAGACTAGTCTTGAGAAAGGCCCTTTTTTGAGGGCAGAAACGCGTTGACATATTGGTAAGCATTACTTTAATCTTTACTTCATTCTCATATTGGATACACTATGTTGTGAATTTCTTTTTTTACAGGGACACTTTTTAGGATACCATAGGAGCAGCTGACAGTTGCTAGGATCCAATCAGCTACTTCAGCTACCACACTCAGGAATTTGGATCTGTTAAAGTAACTAACATTGGAAGGAATCAATTTCCTCACTTTCACCTTGCTTTTCATCACCCATTTTTTCCATTTTTTAGTTTTAATTGACTTATTTTTGTTCTTCACTAACATTTGTTGATCAACTTTTTGAATACTTTTTTGGATTATATTTTATTTTTTATGTTATTGCATATTGTGCATTTTATTTTTTATGTTATTGCATATTGTGTATTTTATTTAATTATATCTTAACCTCACTGGATTAAGTAGCTAGCATTTTTATATCCATTTGCACTCACTCACTATTTGATCGTATCTATACAATTATTTTGTTACCCCCCTTTTTTTTGCACTGCAGTGCATTTTTCTATTTTTTGGAACACTATTTTTGAAACACTATTTTTGAACACTATTGTTTGTACTATTGTTTATTAGTTTTTTGCTTGATGCACTTGTTATAGTTGTACTTAGACTAATTCTGTTTTATTAGTATACACTCTTATTCTGGTGTACCACTCACACTGATCACCTGTTATTACCTCTGTTTTTATTGTAATTATCAGCTTTGGCCCTTTGAGCCGCTTCTGTAAGATATTCCTGTATTTGTAATTTTATTTATATGTGCTTTTTACATTTTTTATATATATAGTCTTTTATTACTGATGCTTTTTAACATGGTTCATTAAATAATCTTCTTTTATCTCTCTGTGAGTATATTTATCCCTTGGCCTCTTGTTGGCGCTGTATTCACTTCTTACTACTTGTGCATATTTTTTAGAGGTTGGTTAGGATCTCTGTTTGGATACAGCTTGGGGATTACCTTAGCGCTTGTACACTACCCCTTTTTCACTAACCATGAAAATAGCTTTACCAATGCACCAACCAGAAATCTATCTCCTACTGATGAGTTCCAAAAAGAACAAAACAGGCTTGTCTAGTGAGTGATTTCTGGTTTACTGTCATAATCCTGTTAAAAGGATCGCTGTGTCAAAACAGTATTTTGAAGCAAAAAAACTGAGAATTTGCATATCTTACCCACAATTCTCTTGTGCATTGGAAACTTTGTATATTAAGAATTTCTGGGGAAAAGCATGCGGGATACTTGCCTAGATGTGCTTATTTCCTATGCAAATATTTACATTGATTTAATTTTGAGACATGGAGGATTTTAATTTCAGTCTTTTATCTCCCCCCATAATTTTAATGAATTTTGGTCTAACCATGAAAATAGCTTTACCAATGCAGCAACCAGCAATCTATCTCCTACTGATGAGTTCCAAAAAGAACAAAACAGGCTTGTCTAGTGAGTGATTTCTTGTTTGCTGTCATAATCCTGTTAAAAGGATTGCTATGTCAAAACAGTATTTTGAAGCAAAAAACTGAGAATTTGCATATCTAATTAGCATATCTTACCCACAATTCTCGTGTGCATTGGAAACATTGTATATTAACAATTTCTGGGGGAAAGCATGCGGGGATATTTGCCTAGATGTGCTAATTTCCTATACAATTATTTACATTGATTTAATTTTGAGACATGGAGGATTTTTATTTCAGTTTTTTATCCCCCCCCATAATTTTAATGAATTTATATTTGATCCATAAATACATATGTATAATGTGACGGATACCCCCGGCTACCCCGACTGAGTAGCTCCGCCAAACGGGTCCTGCTTCCTTCCTGCCGACTGCAGCTATGGAGCTGGTAAGTGACTGGCAAGTGACTGGCAAGCAAGTAGCCACCCCTGATGCCCGAGAGCACCAGTACTCAGGGTCCCACCCTGTGGCAGACTCCAGCTACCCAGACTGGACAGCTCTGCCTGAGGATCCTTTCTCTGCCTGGAACAGGCTGCTATGTAGCCCAGGAAAGTGATTTTAGCTGGAACCAACCCAAATAACTAGACACACTAGCATTCAGGTTAGACAGGAACTCATTTTGTTGAAAACACACACTCCTTTTATACAGTCAGCTCATCTTGATAAGACCCTGGACAATCCCACTATTTTCCCACCATTCCCGCCCCTCCAGACATCCCGGCACCTCCATAGGAGCCACAGTCTCACATAATCCCAATACATAGGGGTGGTGGTTTAGGGGTGATCCCGGTGGAGTGGCAGCAATTAGATTTTAAAGCTCTTGGTCCCCAGATTTCACAGTCCAAAAATCAGCATGATTCATTACTGGGGACCGGAGTTACAGTCCGTTGAATTTATGGGGTTAGGGGTGTCCAAAACCCCCGGTTCCCAAAGGAGCTCCCCTCCGGCAATTCCCCCACCCCTTGTACTCCCCAGGGGCTACTAATCCCCAAAAGAGCGGAGCTCTGGGGCACATAGTTGCTGGAGCAACCTGGGTTAAAGTTAGCGGGTGTTCTGCTGTCCTGTGGCAGACTCTTCTCTGAACACAAAAACAAGCCAACACAGAGCAACCAAACAGTCTCCAGAGATGGTGGTTGCTCTGAGGAGCCCAAAAAACACTGAGAAACAACAGGGGTGAGGTTGTAGGGGGGTGGGGGTAGCCTTAGCCGTCTGATATCCGTGACATCTCCCCCACTCCAGTTCGGCAGACCCGGCTAGACCCTTAACGGGTCGGCCTGGGGCTGTCCAACAGTGGCCCTCCACTTCTCGGTTGCTGAGAGAGGTTATCCCATCTCTCCTGAGCTTGGGGCATCCTGGGGGGTTTCTGCTGGCATTTATACCCTGTGCCCTGGGCGCAGGGATAGTCACATAATGCAAAGTCCCAAATAAGTTTGCTAAGGCCGGCTCCCAAACAATTGCTGTTCCACAAGTTCCAGTGTCATTAAGTTCCATGGCCAAACTGTCTCCCTCTGTGAAACTCTGTTGAGAACCGGCTGACCCACCCACAAACAAAGTCAGTGCCGGTTTCCCGGCGGTATACCCACCCCAGACTGTAGGTTGAGGTTGCTCCTTTATGGGGCAGGCAAATCTCAGGTGCCCAAACTTGTGGCACCAACTGCATGAACGGGTACCCCCCTTGCCTGCCCCCTGTGAGATATACTCCAGGACAAGAAAAGGGTAGAGACCCTGCCAAGCTACTGAAGGGAGAGTCCGTCTGTCTCTTCTCCCAAGAAGGAGATCAACCACTGGAGAGGGAGGTCTGCTACCTCCACTCCATGGGAAACTGTGCTGCCACTGGGGAGAGAGACCAACTGACTCCTCTCCCAGAAAGGGATTTGGCCGCTGGGGAGAGATATTGATACCCGTCTCTCCCTGCAAGGGTTTCTCTGTAAGGGGAGGGAGGATGACTATCTCTGCTCCCAGGGGATGGCTCTGCCGCTGGGGAGAGAGACCGACTGTCTCCTCACCCAGGAAGGGGCTCTGTTCATGGGGAGGGAGGACGACTACCTCAGCTCCCAGGGGATGGCTCTGCCGCTGGGGAGAGAAACCGACTGTCTCCTCTCCTGGCTCCTGGCTCTGCTGCTGGGAAGAGAGACCGACTGTCTCCTCTCCCGGGAAGGGGTTCAGTTTACGGGGAGGGAGGACGACTACCTCCACTCCCAGGGGATGGCTCTGCCGCTGGGGAGAGAGACCAACTGTCTCCTCTCCCGGCTCCTGGCTCTGCCACTGGGGAGAGAGACCGACTGTCTCCTCTCCCGGGAAGGGGTTCTGTTTATGGGGAGGGAGGATGACTACCTCCGCTCCCAGGGGATGGCTCTGCCGCTGGGGAGAGAGACCGACTGTCTCCTCTTCTGGCTCCTGGCTCTGCCGCTGGGGAGACAGACCGACTGTCTCCACTCCTGGGAAGGGGTTCTGCTGCTGGGGAGCGAGGACGACTACCTCCGCTCCCAGGTTTCCTAGAGCTGTTACAGGTGCTGGGAAGAGGCCGGTGGCTCTCTGCCCTGTTGTCAGCACTTCTGCTGGGGTGACTCCCTTGTCCAAGTCTATAAGCTCAGAGCCAGACTGCTGATCAGGATCCAGCAGCCCTGGTTCCCTTTCTCTTTGCTGCCACTCCTCCACAGTCGAGCTCCATGAATCCCAAAGGGCTGCACCCCAGATCTGTATGCCCCTGGCACGCTGCTTAGCGAGATCCAGCAGCCTCTTGTATTTCTTGACCAGTGCCTCTTCCTGGTCAATTACAAAATCCAGATCGTCCAGCAGCCAGGTCTCCTCCAAGAGATCCAGCAGTTCCTCTTGGAGCCCAGAGATATCCTCCAGACCCTGGTCTGTCTTGCTCCCAAACTTTGGGTCCTCTGTCCTTTTTGTAAACAACAATCCAGGACCACCGAAGCCAAAGCCCTCTGTGGGGGATCCTTCCTCCAGCCATGGCTGCGATTGCATAGCGAGCCATTGGAGGGCTCAATAGCCGTCCTCCACCCACATCTCTTGCTGGATCAGTCTATGTAGAACAGCTAGCCATTCCTTCTTTGGCTGTTCTCCCAGGAAAGGCAGTCTTACGGTCCACCGTACCCGGAATCTCGTGTCATTCGTGGGGAGGACATCCATTTTCCTGCTCCTGTTGCAGAGCCTCCCACCAAAGGTCTCGGAGGGCAAGGTTCCTCCATGTCAGAATGTCCTGTTCCGAACAAGGATCCTTTGTTCCGGTCAGCATCTTTTGCACTCTCCCTAGGAACTCTGCCTCCATATTTACCGGCTACTGTGGTACGTCTCCTCTGTCAGCAGGAACCTTGTAAAAGAAGCAGATCCCACCGTTGCCAGCCAATGTGACGGATACCCCCGGCTACCCCGGCTGGGTAGCTCCGCCAAACGGGTCCTGCTTCCTTCCTGCCAACTGCAGCTATGTAGCTGGCAAGTGACCACAGCCTGTAACCACCCCTGATGCCCGACAGCACCAGTACTCAGGGTCCCACCCTGTGGCAGACTCCAGCTACCCATGCTGGACAGCTCTGCCTGAGGATCCTTTCTCTGCCTGGAACAGGCTGCTATGTAGCCCAGAAAAGTGATTTTAGCTGGAACCAACCCAAATAACTAGACACACTAGCATTCAGGTTAGACAGGAACTCATTTTATTGAAAACACACACTCCTTTTTTACAGTCAGCTCATCTTGATAAGACCCTGGACAATCCCACTATTTTCCCGCCATTCCCGCCCCTCCAGACAGCCCGGCACCTCCATAGGAGCCACAGTCTCACATAATCACAATACATAGGGGTGGTGGTTTAAGGGTGATCCCAGTGGAGCGGCAGCAATTCCAGGGTGTCATTTTAAAGCTCTCAGTCCCCAGATTTCACAGTCCAAATCAGCATGATTCTTTACTGGTGACCGGAGTTACTGTCCGTTGAATTTATGGGGTTAGGGGTGTCCAAAGCCCCCGGTTCCCAAAGGAGCTCCCCTCCGGCAATTCCCCCACCCCTTGTACTCCCCAGGGGCTACTAATCCCCAAAAGAGCGGAGCTCTGGGGCACATGGTTGCTGGAGCGACCTGGGTTAAAGTTAGCGGGTGTTCTGCTGTCCTGTGGCCGACCATGAGTTCCAGGAGCCTGGCCAGCCTGAGAGGGGTTAGGCGGGTATCCATTGTGAGGCAGCCGACTGGGAGTTCCAGGAGCCCGGCCAGCCTAGGAGGGTTTTCCTGGTCATAAACTAACTCTTCTCTGAACACAAAAACAAGCCAACACAGAGCAACCAGTCTCCGGAGATGGTGGTTGCTCTGAGGAGCCCAAAAACCACTGAGAAACAACAAGGATGAGGTTGTAGGGGGGTGGGGGGTAGCCTTAGCCGTCTGATATCCGTGACACATATGTACAGACATCTATACATATATATATACAGTATATATATATGTATATACTGTGTAGGGGTGGGGCTGCGCTCAAGGGGTAGGATTGAGTTGATAAGAGCCAAGAGGAGGAGGCAAAAAAAGAGGGAACAAAAGGAGAGAGACTTAGGAAGGTAAGATGCCTAGGAAGTCCCATACGGACTAATAATCTATAGAGAGATATCCATCCAGCATATAGATTCAAAAATAGTTCACTTCCCTGTGAATCCTATGTTAGTCCTGTACACGTATTCAAGTGTAACAGTTAACCAGAGCTGTTAGTCCTGTTTCGAGGTGCAAGATGCAGCTCCAGCTTCTGCGTTGTCTGTGTTGCCTGGACCATGAGAACCGGAAGTGATGTCACCGCTGCTCGTAGCTCCGCTACTTTTATACCTAAGAAAGAAATCAATTTACATCTTGTAAATAAAATAAATTCTGTTTTTTAAAATGTGAACAACTGCAATAAGCTTTGTGTATAACACCAATAGACTCTACCACTACATTCATAGTAGGTAAAGTACACTGAGTTAAGAACACCATCTTTACCACAGTGTGGAATTATTTCCTACCCAAGTCACTTACCTCATATGATTGAGGTAGTACAAGGTGAGTAGTTCTCATATTCAAGCACAATACGCCTTTGTTTTTTAACTTATTCCACTATAAGTCTCTCTCTTTTTGTCCCCTCTTTTTTTGCCTCCTCCTCTTGACTCTTATCAACTCAATCCTACCCTTTGAGTGCAGTCCCACACCTACACAGTACATTTCTCCTCAACAGGTGGCACTGAAGGACAAAGTCTGAACTGGGTCAGCAGCACAGGACTTTTTCTGCATTTCTCCTCCCCCTCTCCTTTTTTTCTGAGATTTATTGTATATTGCTATTTAAATTCATAGCTATATCAGACACTTCGGGGCCAATTTAACATTGTGTGAGTGAACATGATCCGATATTGCGGATCATGTCCGCTGCATATCGATAAATGCCAACAGCATACGCTCTCGGCATTTATCATTGCACCAGCAGTTCTGGTGAACTGCTAGTGCAATGCTGCCCCCTGCAGATTTGCGGGCCAATCGGCCACCAGCAGGGGGTGTCAATCAACCCGATCGTATTCGATTTGGTTGATTTCCGGTGATGTCTGTCCGCCGCCTCATAGCAGGCGGACAGGTTATGGAGCAGCGGTCTTTACGGTCCATACGGAGCTTGATAAATATGCCCCTTCCACTTAACTCAGTGTTACTAGCGCTATTACCACCCCCCCATACACACTCCATATATATATATATATATATATATATATACACACATATACATCTTTAGACATGTATATGTATGTATCTAAATGTTAACGCCATTTGCGGTCCTTTTATTTTTTTTAACACTTGAGACCTCATATTTTTGAGCACTTATAACTTTTTATTGCACTAGTTTTTTAATAATTTTTATAAGACAATGTAATTATAAGAGTACTGTGAAATGTATTTTGATGTTTCTTGTGAAACTTTTTATCTAAGTGTAAAAGTTAATGTGATTTTTGTTTTTTTCTGGCCTTTTATTGTTTTTTCAAAGGCGACTTTATAGAGAGCAAGATTGTATCCAGAGTCTTAGATATAACAGGATAAAATTAAATTTGTAACCTTTCCCTCTTTTTGGTTACTTGCAAATTTTGATAAAACCAATCTATTTTGTTATTTTTATTGAGGAACTAGTGCCCCACTGTCAGTAAAAACTCAGGAGGCAGCAAAACCCAAGTTGAGTTGCTTCATTTGGATAAACATTAACACTTCCTTGTAAAGTCCTTGTGCCACTAATGTGGTAACAGTGAGGGCCACTGAGACTCTCTAGTGGGGTAACCATTGGCTTGACTTCTGACTATCCTTCTCATTTGCTGACTTTACCTGATGACTGGTTGCTATCATCCTACACAGTTAAAGACCACATCTTGTTCCAGGTCTTATAATTGCCAAACAAGGTCATTTACAATTATACATTTATAATATTCAAGCCACTTTGGATCCAGCAGTGATGATGAGTATAATTGGTAAAGTATTGCAGTAAATCACTTCTTTAACTCACTCCATGAAAGAACTTTAGGCGAGGGATTACAGACTTAAGTTTCAGCTACTATGGGATCTTCTGTTGCTTCGTCTGCTTCAGTTTCATCAGCTACTGGTTTCAGCCAACCTACTTATATCAACTTAGAGCAAACTGGACTTTCAAACTCCCCTGAACCTAATTTAACTTTACTAGAAAAGTTTTGTGGTGACAGGCCACAGTTTCAAACTTTTATTACTGAGTGCCAAATTTTGTTTTCTGTTGTTTATAGTAGAACCACTTAAGTGGGCTAATAACTTAATCCAGGGGCAGTATTGTCCTTGATACGTAGGACTCTTTTGTTTATGCTATCAGTAATTCTCATCATGCTTCTTCTGCCCAAACTGAACTGAGAACTCTTTTTGACAAAGAAGGCATCCTGCAAAGTATTATGTTTCTGGCTTCCGCCATATTGCTAGTCATACTTACAGGAATGAACCAGCTCTTCTGGGGCTTTCAGATGCATTGAAGGATGAGCTTGCTTGTGCCGTCTCCTGCTGAATTAGAATATATGATCACTCTGATAATACAAATTGATAGTGGATGACAGAGGCAGCAACTTTTGTCTTCTCAATTCTGCAAAACAAACCTTGGGATACCACATAGCGTATCCTGTTATGTTAAAAAGTATATTCAGGCCCACCAGCATGTAGTCTACTAATATTTAGACAAACACCAAACAAACTGTCAGGAAAAAAGAAAGAAAAAACGATGGCCCTACTAGTGTTGTGTCCTAATACCAAGTCAACTGTCCCCTGTGGGATACTGCAGGAGAGAGATACTATAAGGATATGTCAGGTGGGACTGAGGTGCTGTACATTAATAAGATACTAGAGAAAAACAACAATTGCTGATGCAATTGAAAAGAATGTACTTGGGTAGCACTCAACAACACTAAACGGATAAGCCACTATCTACTAGTTTAGAAAGGCCCCAAAAAATGGCAGGTTTAAAACTTAACTTTTAATGTTAATGCTAAAAAATATATATATTAAAACCACAGTAGGAGACAGTGAGAATGACTGAAGACCCTCAGTCAAAATGTCTGGGGGTAGAAATAATTATGATAGGTGACCCCAATGGGGAAATATTACTAAGGTGTGTACTTGGGGAGAAAGGAGGGGGGGGTGATATCTAAATAGGACAAAAAAGCTGGGAAATGTATGGGCACACCGGTCCGCCTGTCCCAGGGATTGAGCCTAAGTTACTAATATTAGAGTGACTGTGCACAATCTGTTGATACTGCCACTCTCTTAATTAGGATGTATGTGACTATAATGTACCTGGGGTTAAATATTTCCCAATGAACTCACATGCAACTAATCTCCTCAAGTTAGGATGGAGATAAAAATGTTGGTGCAATACTAATAGATAGTGTCCAAGGTGTAAGTCAATTGTAGTGCTTACCACTCCCTCTGGTTAGAGGTTATTAGTGGTGTACTTAGAATGGTACTGGTTGTGGGAATATACAGTGATTTAGGATATTCTCAGATCAAGTTAGATAGCACTACCCAATATTTCACAGTATGTTTAAATCATCAGATGATATTAAGAGACAGGCACACAAGCGGTACTTGTGCTTACATGCTGATATATCTAGTAGAATGGTAGTGTGATACTACCTGATTTACAGTGAGTTATACTATACTATAACAAACAGGTGCACTGTATCTTTAAGAGCGGCCGTATTATTGCAATGCAACTGTAGCTAGAGTATTTAGCAGACCTCTGACAGTTCAACGTGTTTTGCGGTCCTCAGTATGGACCTTTATTTATGTCAGAATAATTGGATTATCACTCGGTTATTACAGTAATAAAATGTATATTGTGCTTGCCAGATATCTTATGGAGTAACACCATCGTTCCGGGTGACCTGCCGTTAGTGCCCACAATGGAGGGATATCAACTGCGTACCAATTTATAGTTCTAAGTAAAGATCTTATTTCCCAGGACCTATGTTACTGCACTCACAACGATTGCAACATCACATACATCCTTAGTTTAAATTTCTAAAAAGTAATACAGTCACTCTCACATCCACGCTACTGCTAAAGTTTTTTAAAACAAAGAGACACTAGGTCTCAGTGTTGCCCTGACATGTTACGCCTGTTCGGCTTTGTCAAAGGTGGGGCGCCCGCCATTGTGCTAGGCATTTATAGGCTTGCTGTAGGGGGGTGCGTCAGAATCGTAACTCACAGTTGGTTCCAGTCTTTCTGGTGTATGATTGGTTGCCCAGGGGGGGTGGCAGAAGTGTCACACCGCCCTTACTGTTTGCATAGGCTGGATGGGTACCGGGTTACTAAAAATGAAAATGAACATGCTAAATAGTATGATAAAGTAGAATCTGCGATACAATGGGATAATCACAATATAAACAAATAAAAAAATATTAATAAAAAAAAACCCTTTGTGAATGTCAACTATAAAGTAAATACCCGCAAAAAATAGATAAATAAAGCGTTCAGTGAGAAGTGATAAGAAGTACAAAGAGTAATCCTGCAGATGCAGAAATGTGCAACTTACTAAAGGGGGAATACTAAAGATTAAGGACTGACAGAGTGTGTGAAGATTGCTAATATTGGAGTGAATTCCTGATACTAAGGCAAATTCCGATCAGGATTATGATTTTAAGTGAAAAAGGTTAAATATCACCCTATGGAAAATTAAATAATAATCTTGTTGTGCTATTCATCCTTGTGTACATTAATATTAAAACACTAAAATTACCTGATGGTTATAGTAATGCACAATGAAGTGAACGTTAAGGGGGGAAAAAAATGCAAGGACCCCCATATGAGTAGAAAGTGACTAGGTGAAGAAAGGAAATAAAGAAAAAAAGGGGTGTGTAAAAGGAAAAACTTTTTTATATTCCAAAATTCAAAAGGTGTTAATCATAATATTGCCATGTATGTCAGGCTACACTTAGCTTCCGGTCTTTGAAGGATTGTGTGGGTAATGGGCACAACAAGCAGGTTAAGAAATTATAATTGTCTGTGACATGACTTCGTCCCATGAGATTAGTGAGGTTAATAATTGAATATTGAGACCACCCTCAAAGGGGTGTTGTGTATAATATTAATTTCTCATTAGGAACCAAACAAACTGTGTCTATAGGCAATTTGGTGTTAGGTAATATCTGTTTTAGTATATTCTTGTCAATTATGCTTATCCTCAATGCCTATCTACAC
Source organism: Bombina bombina (assembly GCF_027579735.1). Classification (NCBI taxonomy): domain Eukaryota; kingdom Metazoa; phylum Chordata; class Amphibia; order Anura; family Bombinatoridae; genus Bombina; species Bombina bombina. Next base: position 228,480,335 of record NC_069503.1, on the reverse strand, counting down.
CTCAGAGGCTGTACTCCAAGAGAAACCCATGCAGATTGGAGGACTTAAAGTGCCAATTTTTTCAGCTGAATTTGTGTCTGTATAGCAGTAAAACTGGACATTTCCTACATACCTACTCTAAAAGATCCAAAAAAGATGTTAAAATAGTCTCTACAGTAGTATAACTAAATACTTTCTGTTCTAGTTGCCTCAAATTTATATTTTGCTACTTCTTGACAGTGGCTCACAGAGATGGTAAACAGTGATACAATTATTTACAATGGGGCAAGTGATTGCTTTCTGGATTCTACCCTGGCAGTCAATATTGGTGTGCCTCTTCAATCAAAAGCTGTTCTTGTGTGTCCTGTCATTTCAGATGACAGTCAAATGAAGTGTGGCCCGGTCTTCAAAGAGACTGTGAGGCCTAGTTATCAAGCCGTCAACCTCAAATACGCTGGAATTCCGCAGCATATTTGTGGCGAGGCTGATTCGCCTAAGTTATCAAGCCCTACACACCGGCAAAAGTAGAATTTAGTGACGTAAGCTTTGATCCGCCGGACTCAGTCCGACACAGATCGATTCTTACGTCACTACAGATGTTCCACACACAAGTTCGGCACAATCTGACTACTTTTGCTAGTTATCAAAAAACTAGCAGGTACGCTCGGCACTTTTCCGGCCCAGCGTACCTGGTTTTCAATCCCATAGGAATCAATGGGAGTCTGACCATAGCGAAAGTTCATGTTCGCTGCTGCCAGATATCCCATTGATTCCTATGGGGGATGTCTATACCTAACACCCTAACATGTACCCCGAGTCTAAACACCCTTAATCTGCCCCCCCCCCTACACCGTTGCAACTAAATAAATGTATTACCCCCTAAACCGCCGCTCCCGGAGCCCACCGCCACTCTAATAAACTTATTAACCCCTAAACCGCCACTCCCGGACCCCGCCGCCCCTATAATAAATATGTTAACCCCTAAACTGCCACTCCCGGAGCCCACCGCCACTCTAATAAACTGATTAACCTCTAAACTGCCGCTCCCGGACCCCGCCGTCACCTATATTAAACGTATTAACCCTAATCTGCCCCCCTACACCGTTGCCACCTATAATAAATTTATTAACCCTTATCCTGCCCCCCCTACACTGCTGCAACTATAATAAAATTATTAACCGCTAAACCTAAACCTAAGTCTAACCCTAACCCTAATACCCCCCTAACTTAAATATTAATTAAATACATCTAAATATTATAACTCTTATTAACTAAATTAATCCTATTTAAAACTAAATACTTACCTTTAAAATAAATCCTAATATAGCTACAATATAAATAATAATTATATTGTAGCTATTTTAGGATTTATTTTTATTTTACAGGCAAATTTCAATTTATTTTAAATAGGTACAATAGCTATTAAATAGTTATTAACTATTTAATAGCTACCTAGTTAAAATAAAGATAAATGTACCTGTAAACATTACAAAACCTAACACTACCCCCCTGAAGATCATCCTACCTTTAGCCGTCTTCAGCCAGCCGACCACCGATGGAACAGAAGAGGAGATCCGCAGCGGCCGAAATCTTCATCCAAGGGGCGCTGAAGAAGTCTTCCATCCGACCGAAGTCATCATCCAAGGGGCGCTGAAGAAGTCTTCCATCCGATTGAAGTCATCATCCAGGCGGCGTCTTCAATCTTCATCCATCCGGAGCAGAGCCATCTTCTTCCACCGACGACTGAACGACGAATGACGGTTCCTTTAAGTGACGTCATCCAAGATGGCGTCCCTCGAATTCCGATTGGCTGATAGGATTCTATCAGCCAATCGGAATTAAGGTAGGAAAAATCTGATTGGCTGATTAAATCAGCCAATAGAATGCAAGCTCAATCTGATTGGCTGATTCGTCCTTCGAATTCTGATTGGCTGATAGGATTCTATCAGCCAATCAGAATTAAGGTAGGAAAATTAAGGTAGGAGGATCCAATCAGCCAATCAGATTGAGCTCGCATTATATTGGCTGTTCTGATCAGCCAATAGAATGTGAGCTCAATCTGATTGGCTGATCCAATCAGCCAATCGGATTGAACTTGAATCTGATTGGCTGATTCAATCAGCCAATCAGAATTTTCCTACCTTAATTCCGATTGGCTGATAGAATCCTATCAGCCAATCGGAATTCGAGGGACGCCATCTTGGATGACGTCCCTTAAAGGAACCTTCATTCGTCGGGAGTTCGTCATGGATGAAGGATGTTCCGCGTCGGCGGGATAAAGATGGAGCCGGAAGAAAGAAGATTGAAGATGCCGCTTGATAGAAGACTTCAGCCAGATGATGAAGACTTCAGCTGGATGATGGACCTCTTCAGCCCCCGCTTGGATGAAGACATCGCACGGATTAGATGAAGACTTTGGACCCTCTTCTGGACGGATCGGTGATACCCGGCGTGGTGAAGATAAGGTAGGGAGATCTTCATGGGCTTAGCGTTAGGTTTATTTAAGGGGGGTTTGGGTTAGATTAGGGGTATGTGGGTGGTGGGTTGTAATGTTGGGGGAGGTATTGTATGTTTTTGTTTACAGGCAAAAGAGCAGAATTCTTTGGGGCATGCCCCGCAAAAGGCCCTTTTAAGGGCTGGTAAGGTAAAAGAGCTTTTCAATTTTTATTTTAGAATAGGGTAGGGCATTTTTTTATTTTGGGGGGCTTTGTTATTTTATTAGGGGGCTTAGAGTAGGTGTAATTAGCTTAAAATTGTTGTATTATTTTTATAATGTTTGTAAATTATTTTTTTATTTTTTGTAACTTAGTTCTTTTTTTATTTTTTGTACTTTAGTTAGTGTATTTATTTGTATTTATTTGTAGGTATTTGTATTTAATTTATTTATTGATAGTGTAGTGTTAGGTTTAATTGTAACTTAGGTTAGGATTTATTTTACAGGTAATTTTGTAATTATTTTAACTAGGTAGCTATTAAATAGTTATTAACTATTTAATAGCTATTGTACCTGGTTAAAATAAATACAAAGTTGCCTGTAAAATAAATATTAATCCTAATATAGCTACAATATAATTATTATTTATATTGTAGCTATATTAGGGTTTATTTTACAGGTAAGTATTTAGCTTTAAATAGGAATAATTTATTTAATAAGATTTATTTTATTTCGTTAGATTAAAATTATATTTAACTTAGGGGGGTGTTAGGGTTAGGGTTAGACTTAGCTTTAGGGGTTAATACATTTATTAGAGTAGCGGCGAGGTCCGGTCGGCAGATTAGGGGTTAATAAGTGTAGGTAAGGTAGCGGCGACGTTGGGGGGGGGCAGATTAGGGGGTAATAAATATAATATAGGGATCATGGGGGTTAGGGGCAGCAGATTAGGGGTTCATAGGGATAACGTAGGTTGCAGCAGTGTACGGAGCGGCAGATTAAGGGTTAATAATAATATGCAGGGGTCAGCGGGGTTAATAAGTGTAAGGTTAGGGGTGTTTAGACTCGGGGTACATGTTAGGGTGTTAGGTGCAGACTTAGGAAGTGTTTCCCCATAGGAAACAATGGGGCTGCGTTAGGAGTTGAACGCTGCTTTTTTGCAGGTGTTGGGTTTTTTTTCAGCTCAAACTGCCCCATTGTTTCCTATGGGGATATCGTGCCGAGCACATTTTTTAAGCTGGCCGCGTCCGTAAGCACCGCTGGTATTGAGAGTTGCAGTGGCGGTAAATTTTGCTCTACGCTCCCTTTTTGGAGCCTAACGCAGCCCTTCTGTGAACTCTAAATACCAGCGGTATTTAAAAGGTGCGGGTGAAAAAAAGCATGCGTAGCTAATGCACCCCTTTGGCCTCAGAACTCTAAATCTAGCCATTAGTTAATAAGAGTTATAATATTTAGATGTATTTAATTCATATTTAAGTTAGGGGGTGTTAGGGTTAGGGTTAGACTTAGGTTTAGGGGTTAATAATTTTATTATAGGTGGCGACGGTGTAGGGGGGCAGATTAGGGGTTAATATGTTTAATATAGGTGGCGGCGGGGTCCGGGAGCGGCGTTTTAGGGGTTAATCAGTTTATTAGAGTGGCGGTGAGCTCCGGGCGCGGCGGTTTAGGGGTTAACACATTTATAAGAGTTGCGGCGGGGTCTAGGAGTGGTGGATTAATAACTTTATTTAGTTGTGGGGGGCGCCGGTATAGGGGGTAGAACAGTGTAGTTTAGTGTGAGTGCTTAGTAACAGCTTGTCAATAAAGCTGTAAAAAAAGCCGAAAAGCAGCGAGATCGGATGAGTGATAACTATCACAGTCCGCTGCTCATTGCCCCGTACTTGGTGCACGGCTTTTTGACAGCTTTTTTGATAACTTTGGCAAGATTTTTCAGGTCCGCGGTGATGGTAGGCTTAGGCGGGCGTATTGGGCCGGCAAAGGCAGGTAAGTAGACACGTTGATAACTAGGCCTCTGTACCTCTATCTGTTACTATGAGGATTAATCATAAAGAGATTTTACAGTTTTATATGGTGGCTACTCCCTTTTACCTGTAATCTTGGGCTTATCCTAGTGTTACAGTTTCCTCTGGTGTTACAGTTTCCTCTAGAGTAATTTCTAAGACTTGTTGGTGGCCTGGACTGGCTAAGGATGTTCACCAGCTTGTCTTCTCCTTGGATAGCTGTGCAAAGATAAAGCATTCTACTTTCATTGCCAGTTTCATAGAGACCTTGGTCAAGCATATTAATAGATTTTGAATATGCCTCTGCGTCTTTCAGACAATTATATTATGACACTATTGTTATGGTGGTTAATCATCTGACTAAGCTCATTTTATTCCTGTGATGGGTCTTCCTTCTGCTGGTATGTGATGGCTGGCTTGTTTTAAAGAAAATGTTTTGCCAATATGGTATGTCACAGAATGTCTTGTCTGGTAGATGTTCATAGTTTACTCTCCATTATGTAAACACTTTTGTTCTAGTTTCAATATTTCACATTCACTTCAGATTATCATCCATAGACTAATGGGCAGGCTTAACGTACAAATTAGACTTTGGAACAGTATATCAGTTGTTTTTGTTCCATTTTGCAGGATAACTAGCTAACTTTGCTTCCTACAACTAGCATATATTTTATCCATTAAAATGTTTCCTTGCAATATATGGTTTCAACTCAATGTTCTCCTAAATCTACCAGGTGTGTCACCTGTCCCATACTTGAACCACAGATTAACCTATTTGTCTAAGAATTTTCAGCAACTGTGGAAGATTAAATTATGTTTTAAGAATTTGAAATAGAGAAGATCTTGATTTCTTATATTCATTGAGGTTGATTGTAGTACCTTAATTAAGTGGAAGAGGAATGACTTGGAGGAATGTTCTAGGGCAGTGTTTTTCAACCAGTGTGCCGTGGCACACTAGTGTGCCGTGAAAGATCCTCAGGTGTGCCGCGGCAGACTGACAACAGTGTGACATATTTTTGAAATTTTGCTTGTTTTTTATTCCCAGTGCAGGGGTGTCTCTCTTTCAAATTTTGAAATATTAAGAGGTATGTGACAGGCTCATCAGGCAGACAGACAGGCATCATTTACAACCATGACATATTGACATTCATTCACAGACAATCATTATGATTGTTTGTGAATGAATGTCAATATATGCTGTATTAGGCTACAATGTGTGATTTTTTTAAAATTTTGGGATGGTGGTGTGCCACAGGATTTTTTTTATGTAAAAAAGTGTGCCATGGCAAAAAAAAGGTTGAAAATCACTGTTCTAGGGAACCTGGGACTAACATACATAACTAACATTCATACTCCTCATCTTTTATGTCTGTCCCCACAGTATTTACACGGATGTATCAGTAAGGATGGGTAACAGTGGTATCTGAAATGCATTGTCAATATTTTCCTGATTTTCCCTAAGCATAATGATTGGTATGGCTATCTCACACCAAATTCATTTAGTAAGATTTTGTGTTCAATATCTTCAATAGAAATTTTTAACTAGGATCCCTGTATTCCAAAAAAGTTTGATATAATTGTTCAATGCAATTTAATTGTGTAGAAACAACAAACTACAATAGCTAAAATGTTCATTTTGAATCTGAAACCCTGCAATAAAGCTGCAATGGAAAACAGGCAGCTTATAGTCTGAGAATTATATTACTTATGATACAGTAGCCGGTAACAGTTTTCATAACGTTTATAAGGAGACATGGGACCAGCTTAGGCAGAATTGCTCTTTCACTCCAATTACCATCCTCAACTGTATTATTATGTTATAAATAATCAACCAATCAAATACAACTACAGTGATCTAATGACAGTTCTACAGAAGGTCTTAGACAATCCTGCTGATGATTCCTTGACTTCCATTACTAAACCAGATATGACCTGTTTTAATGTTTAGTTTAATCTTACAATGTCCTATGTAATGGTGTTCTGTTTAATTTTATTAAATTGTAGTTAAGGAAACAATGATAATTTTATGTTTATCATTTGTAAGTCTTATATTTTACTTAGATGTGGTGTTGTACTATTTAGACCCTCAAATTTCTCCTTTTCACTATAGCTTCTAAACCATGGGCCTGATTAAAGTTGCTTTTCACATTCCCATACCACAATTTATTCCCGCATAAATTATTATACAAAAATGCAAACACCATGATGTATAGTATAGTACTCCTGGATTTTGGTCATGTTCCTTCATTTAACCTACTAACATACCTCTCCTTAAGCCCCAGTCTTAAAACATCATCTTGATATAAAATGACATGACATTTGAGAGAATACCTTTTTTAAAAATTATTTTCTTTCCTCGTACAATGACATTTGATTTAATTCTTTTGACTATTTCAGTCTAAATTAATGCATGACATTTTATGTTGTTTAATTGTATCACTTTTGAATATGTATTATTTCGTATCAGGCGCATAGAATGGATTATCTTGAATGTTATTTATAAATTGGTTATGTGACATTTGGTTGTTTTTTTTATGTCTAACAATCAAGCTATATAAATAATAATTCAATAAATAGGAAAAAATAAAGAGTGTTAGAGAAAATGAGAACAGATGGTATTATAACATGGTGCACAAGGGAAAAAAGTGACACAATGGGGTTAAGAATGGAGAATGAAAGGGGAAGCAAAGTACGTAGTGAATGGGGAAATGAGAACGGAACAGAAAATTGACAATGAGTGTTGGGAGAGAAATGAAGAAAGATAAATGGTAAATTGTTTTATGGGGAGGAGAGAGAGATACTATATAGAAGGGTACATATTAGTGAGAGGTGGAGTCTATAAAAGGAAAGTGAGAGAAAACAATATGAATAGTGGGAGATGGCAAATGGCTGTAAAATAGTGAAGAAAAAAATGGAGATTATGGTAAAGGAAGAAGGGATAAAATGATTAAAAGTATAAATTAGATTAAAAAAAAAGGGTATAAACATGAAGGTGGAATGTGAATGAGCTGAGTTTGGAAAATTTGCTCAAGGTTGTTGATAGCAGCTGGCAAGATATTACTTTAAGACCTATATATAAATTAACAGTAGGGGGGGGCGGAGCTAGCCAGCAACCTGAGAGGAACTTCTTAGCTGGAGCTCCTGAGAAAAAGCATAGAAATAGATATTTTCAACTAAGTTCTGGCACCAAGAAAACTGAATTTCCAGCCTTATGTGCTCCTGAATGCACCTAGGAAGCAGTTGGGCAATTTTCAGCTGTTTGTTTGCAGCTTTTGGGCGGACCAGTTTCCAGGACCAGGCTGAAACTAATATAGTCCGGGGATGCGGCCTATACCGGGCCGGAAGGTTTCCAGCAAAGGAATAAAAACATCAGAAGCCAGCTACCTACCATACGACCAGCTAGGAGACCTCAAGTAGACCCGGGGAAAGGCCACAGTGAGCTCTCAAAACCTAAAACAGGGTGCTCTGTTGTCACGACTAGATTGTGCTGGGGCTTTTTGAGATCCGAGAGGATTATGGAGGATCACCACACGGCTATCCTGCTGGCTGATGAGCCGACTTGACCGACTTATAGAGGTTAGTAGAACTCGGGGTCCGGACCGAGCTGAAGGCGGGCGGCTTGAGTGAGTGGCTATGGCCCTGGAACCATACGAAACAGTCACCCTGGAGGCTTTCGCCAGACATCCTCCCACAGAATTCGCCTCCCACCTAGACGCTACCCCGGCCCATGTCAGGAATAGGTACCCACCGAATGTAGTTGCCCGAGAAAGTGCGGCTGACCCTCCGAAGCAAAAGGCGACATGTGACTGCCTGACAAAAGTAACGGCTGTGAAGGCCTTTGAGGGAGAGGCTCTAGAGACACTGAGTGGCCGGCCTGGACCTGTGTTTGCTAAGGAAGTTGCGACTGTGGCAGTAAAATGGCTTACCAGTGGATATCATGTGTCACACTGCTCCGGTGCTGAGCAGAGCCTCTGCATCTCTGAGCCACTATATGTACAGGCTATCCAAGATCACGGGAATTGCTGTGAGGCCATACCTCAACAGAACAGGACTGAGTTTTGGAAGGGGGGAACAATGAAGGAGAGAGCCCGGCTGCATTTACTGAGGAAGCTAGAGGTCAATACCCTGCTGGACCTGAGGCCCTGCACTGATTATGGCCCGTGGCAGCTAGCTACATTACAAGAGACTCCTTTTGTGGTAACACACTGTGTGAAAGCTGGTTTGGGCTGAATGTCTATACTGAAACTGTGGGTTTGTGTAGTGGGTCATTTCTGCAGCAAACGCCAAGTCCCGACAAGACAACTTTGCCCTGTAATTGCAGTTCTATATGAGGATCGGGAGGTCTGCACTTGCTGTCTTGCCGTTGCGATCATCTTGCTTTATGACCCCAGCAATCCTAGTGTATTTTAGTATAGTGGAAATGTGAGACCTTTTATTCTAATTGCCTACTTTGGCCTAAGCATGTAACTGTTATGTCTTCCTCCTAGTTAGAAAATTATTGCTATCTACCTCAAGATCTCTTTTGTTAATTATTATAAGACAGAGTAACATTTCAAGTGCCCTTAGAGCTCTAGGAAACAGAAAATATCAGCATGATACGCTACTATGGGCTCATTGGTGGTTATGTGGGGATGTCTACCATTCTATAGTTGTAAGCTTTCCACACATAGAAATGACTAACTTTGGTGCAGGTAGTTTCCTATGAGTTAACTTCAAGTGACTATGATATGTTTAGTTAATATTATTGATATCTCTCTATTTAGCGGCACACACTGGTCTAGGAACCCTCATCTAGCTAAGCGCATAGTTTTCTTTGGGACTAGCCCCACAGCATATATATTTATGCAGAAGGACCACTAATAGCGCCCAGCCCTTGCTTAGGGTGTACTTGTGAGCTTTATTGAGCGGTCCTACAGCTCTGTTAATGAGTATGACATCAATCTACTTTATGAATATATGGTATAATTAATTAAAAGCTTAGTTTCTCATTACACATAGTAAATACAATTTACACAGCTTACTCTATACTCTAGTCTGGGGAACTAGATTCAGTGACCTACCGGTCGTACATATTAACTGTGTGCTATTTCCTATCCTGAGTTATAGGTGTATTATTTAGTTAAAATGATTTTTTGGTAGATTGATTTGGCCTCTAACACGCAGATCTGTGAGTCTCACTTTACCTTTACCCTTGTGTTCAGTTTTAAATAATACTAAGTTGTTACATTAGTATTCTATGTTCCAAAAAGCAGTTAGACCATGTTAGCTATAGCATAGGCCCCACATAGGCTTGAAGCAATCACTTACGCAGACACTAAAACTTATATAGCCTTCTATGTGTTTCGTATTTCTATGTTTACTCTGGGGTTGTTTGCCTTGTTAGATATGAAAATTGACAACTGAAGGCTATGCTATTCCCAGCCTACCCTCCGCCCCCCCCCCCACCATTCTTGTGCGGTTAGGGTTGAAACTTTTCCTCCGCATACATTTTTGACAGAGTATAGTAGTCTCTGTCCAACCCGCAGAGTCATGCTCCAGTCTTTCCCTGCATTTCTGTAGCATGGCTCTTGGGGTTCCAATATAGGAAACTCAAGTTCATTTATGATTTCCTGCTCCTCTGAAGTGTACCCATGATAATAGTTTAAGCAATGTTTATGCTCCTTTAACTGCTCAGTGTTAATGGTTTATTTGGATTCAAATAATAATTGGGGATTGTTTTGCACCTCACCTGTAATAACTGTTGATCTATAGAGTTACATTGGTGCCCTCTTTATACTTCACTGTTTTGGTATAGTGTGTTCATTCCATAATCTGTATTTATCTGACTTATACTGAAGCTGCAATTTTCACTATTATCTCCATCAACATGTCCTCAACCGCTTTATTCAATTTCTGGGCCCTCGATTGGTCCTGTTTGTCTGAGGACTAAGCGAACCTATAAGATTCAAAAACTGAGGTGCCCAAAATGCCATGTCATGTCAGTATAACGTATGTTGTGAAGTGTAACCTGTTGATGAGACTGTTGTATTTATGCTATTTTAACCTCAATAAAATAAAAATTTAAATAATAAATTAACAGTAGGAAAACAACAGGCAGAGTAGATAATTCAAGGCCAACGTATCTCAGTTAGGACAATCAGGCCAATATCAGATACAAGCAGATTATTAATCAAAGGTAGAGTGGGTCTACCAGGCTAGGAATAAGGTATAAGCAGTTTACAAATATGGAGGTTAAGGCTAAAATATAGTCAGGTACTCAAAGGCTAGCAGGCTAAAGGTTGTGTATAGGCAGATTAGCAGACCATTTAGTTAGGTGCAGGCAGGTAATGGCCAAGAGTCCAGTAAATGCAATATAAGGCCTACAGTTAGGTATAGGCAGGTTATTAATGGTATGTGGAAGTTATAGCTAGAGGTAAGGTACAGGCAAGCCCATACCTTAGGGTCAGGAACAAAGAGATTAAGACCAGTTATCAGTTACAGCCAAGCTAATGCCAGTATATCAGTACAGGCCAATTATGTACAGCAGATCAGAGTTCTACCAATAATTGGTAGTAAGCATTGCAGACAACCAAGATCTGCTGGAAAGTTCCCTTAAATCTCTAAAGAAATGAAAAGACAATCTATTTAATCTCCCTAACAGTAAAATATTTTGTCAAAATGGAAGAAATTGTCTTGGCCATTTAAATATTTTCATACTTCATATTCATACTTCATATTCATACTACATATTACGTTTATAAATGTATATGTTGAAAGGTTACTTTTGTCTTTATGCCATGATCAGTGTTTATTTTTTATTATATTTACTAGCCATTTATGGCTTGATTTATCAAGCCCTTCTCCTCCCTATGACTGCAGATTCGCACAAGAGAACCTGCAGTCATGATTTATCAAGCAGCAGTAATTAGACCACTGTTTTGCTACCCTTTTCTCCACCTCTTAGGTCCGACCAGGGAGATTGACAGCTCCTGCCTGTAGGTGATTGGCTGTGCGCAGGCAGGTGCAGGATTGCAAGTGAGCAGATTGCTGCCCAATGGAGAAGAGCTGGGATGGACAGGGGCGAATATATGCGCCCCTGTCCGCCCTCAAATGATAAATCGAGCCCTTAGTGTCACACTAAACTTACTAGCGTGTGGGTCTCAGCTGTGCTGAAAGCTTTTCTGCATGCTCCTGCATGTGCACATTTATAGTTTCAAGTGATATGCAGTTGGACCAAGATTAGTGCCCTTATGCTTCTTAAAGGGACATGAAATCCAGCCAGCAATCAGCAGCTAGCTCCCAATAGTGCATTACTGCTCCCTACCTAGGTATGCTTTTAGACAAAGGATACTAAGAGAACAAAGAAATGCAGATAATGGAAGTAAGTTGGATTGCATTCTCAGTCTGAGTGCTGAAAATTTAATTTTAACTTTACTGTCCCTTGATGTGTTGACAGGCTTTATCTCTCTGCTGACTGTGGGCTCCATTTATTATTCGGCCATGAAGAAGGGATTCGCTTTCAAGAACCTCGTATGTCCAGCCGTGCATTTAAAGGGACACTCAAGTCAAAATGAAAATGTAATTATTCAGATAGAGCAGCAATTTTAAACAACTTTTCAATTTACTTCCATTAACAAAATGTGCACCGTCTTTTTATATTTAAACTTTTTGAGTCACCAGCTCCTACTGAGCATGTGCAATAATTCACAGAATAAACGTATATTCATTTGTGATTGGCTGATGGCTGTCACATGATACAGGGCGAGTGGAAATAGACATAACTTTTAAAATTGTCAGAAAAAAATCTACTACTCATTTGAAGTAGAGACTAAGTGCTATTGCACTGTCTTGTTATCTTGCATTTGTTGATTATGCAAATCTGCTGTATTTACTGGTCCTTTAACATTGCACAATCCGCTGATAGATTTAAAATACAGGCCAGTATATATATATATACAGTATATATATATATATATATATATATATATATATATATATATATATATTGTCCAGATAGAGGACAGCACTATCATACACCAATTCAGCTGCCAAGGTGCACTGCAAACCAAATCCGTATCCTCTCCAAGAACACAGGCACTCACTGGTCTTTAAAATGTAATCCTTTAATTCAATCCATTAAAACAATTATATTACCATGATGTTTCGGTACATCGTTGTACCTTTATCAAATGTGACAAGAATAAATATTAAAAGCTTGGAAGATGGGGGAGCGCAAGATGTCTAACATCCACCAGCTCTTTGATGTCGTCATGCAGGAGTGGAAGAGGACTCCAGTGGCAACCTGTGCAGCCCTGGTGAACTCCATGCCTAAGTGGGTTAAGGCAGTGCAGGAAAATAATGGTGGCCACACAAAATATTGACACTTTGGGCCCAATTTGTACATTTCCACTTAGGGGTGTACTCACTTTTTTTGCCAACGGTTTAGACATTAATAGCTGCGTGTTGAGTTATTTTGAGGGGACAGTAAATTTACACTGTTACACAGGCTGTACACTCACTACTTTACATTGTAGCAAAGTAATTTCTTCAGTGTTGTCATATGAAAAGATATAATAACATATTTACAAAAATGTGAGGGGTGTACTGTATATATATATATATATATATATATATATATATATATATATATATATATATATATATATATATATATATACAGGGAGTGCAGAATTATTAGGCAAGTTGTATTTTTGAGGATTAATTTTATTATTGAACAACAACCATGTTCTCAATGAACCCAAAAAACTCATTAATATCAAAGCTGAATAGTTTTGGAAGTAGTTTTTAGTTGGTTTTTAGTTATAGCTATTTTAGGGGGATATCTGTGTGTGCAGGTGACTATTACTGTGCATAATTATTAGGCAACTTAACAAAAAACAAATATATACCCATTTCAATTATTTATTTTTACCAGTGAAACCAATATAACATCTCAACATTCATAAAATATACATTTCTGACATTCAAAAGCAAAACAAAAACAAATCAGTGACCAATATAGCCACCTTTCTTTGCAAGGACACTCAAAAGCCTGCCATCCATGGATTCTGTCAGTGTTTTGATCTGTTCACCATCAACATTGCGTGCAGCAGCAACCACAGCCTCCCAGACACTGTTCAGAGAGGTGTACTGTTTTCCCTCCTTGTAAATCTCACATTTGATGATGGACCACAGGTTCTCAATGGGGTTCAGATCAGGTGAACAAGGAGGCCATGTCATTAGATTTTCTTCTTTTATACCCTTTCTTGCCAGCCACGCTGTGGAGTACTTGGACGCGTGTGATGGAGCATTGTCCTGCATGAAAATCATGTTTTTCTTGAAGGATGCAGACTTCTTCCTGTACTACTGCTTGAAGAAGGTGTCTTCCAGAAACTGGCAGTAGGACTGGGAGTTGAGCTTGACGCCATCCTCAACCCGAAAAGGCCCCACAAGCTCATCTTTGATGATACCAGCCCAAACCAGTACTCCACCTCCACCTTGCTGGCGTCTGAGTTGGAATGGAGCTCTCTGCCCTTTACCAATCCAGCCATGGGCCCATCCATCTGGCCCATCAAGACTCACTCTCATTTCATCAGTCCATAAAACCTTAGAAAAATCAGTCTTGAGATATTTCTTGGCCCAGTCTTGACGTTTCAGCTTGTGTGTCTTGTTCAGTGGTGGTCGTCTTTCAGCCTTTCTTACCTTGGCCTTGTCTCTGAGTATTGCACACCTTGTGCTTTTGGGCACTCCAGTGATGTTGCAGCTCTGAAATATGGCCAAACTGGTGGCAAGTGGCATCTTGGCAGCTGCACGCTTGACTTTTCTCAGTTCATGGGCAGTTATTTTGCGCCTTGGTTTTTCCACACGCTTCTTGCGACCCTGTTGACTATTTTGACTGAAACGCTTGATTGTTCGATGATCGCGCTTCAGAAGCTTTGCAATTTTAAGAGTGCTGCATCCCTCTGCAAGATATCTCACTATTTTTTACTTTTCTGAGCCTGTCAAGTCCTTCTTTTGACCCATTTTGCCAAAGGAAAGGAAGTTGCCTAATAATTATGCACACCTGATATAGGGTGTTGATGTCATTAGACCACACCCCTTCTCATTACAGAGATGCACATCACCTAATATGCTTAATTGGTAGTAGGCTTTCGAGCCTATACAGCTTGGAGTAAGACAACATGCATAAAGAGGATGATGTGGTCAAAATACTCATTTGCCTAATAATTCTGCACTCCCTGTATATACTGTATATATATATATATATATATATATATATATATATATATATATATATATATATATATATAGCATCAAAAAAAACCTTGCACTCGCTGGATTTTTTAACAAACTTTGCACTCGCTGGATTTTTTAACAAACTTTTTACTTGGCAAAATTAGTGACGTTTCGGGGACAGTGTATCTTGATGCTATATTTAATTCCACTAGCACCCTGGTTGCTGCAATTAAGTGAGAGTGCACATCTTTGCTAAACGGATATATATATATATATATATATATATATATATATATATATATATATATATATAAAACACACAGAGAAAGTCCAGCACTCACTTACAAGCTCTCAGCTAAGTTTTAAAAGCAAAAATGGAAAGTTTAGTTGCCGCATCTGGCCAAATGGGACAAGCCCAGGTACCACGTCAAGGTCCTTTCCAATACCTGGGACCCTAAAACAGCCACACAATGCAAGCTCTCAAATCCAAACAAACTGGGAACAAGGGAAGTGTGCACAGGCTTATGTAATCACCCCAGTAATATACAAAACACGGTAGGGGACTGCACTCTCATACTGGACCAGGTACACATCCCATGACCCTGCAACATGCTCAGCCCTGGGTGCTTACGGCACTCACAGGAAGCTGTGCTGTCCCCAGAGTCACAGGCAATTAACCCCAGACAGGTCTGGGTGCAAGAACCATAGGGAAAATTATAAAACAAATTAATAAAACACACAGAGAAAGTCCAGCACTCACTTACAAGCTCTCAGCTAAGATTTAAAAGCAAAAATGGAAAGGTTAGTTACCGCAGCTGGCCAAATGGGACAAGCCCAGGTACCACATCACGGTCCTTTCCAATACCTGGGACCCTAAAACAGCCACACAATGCAAGCTCTCAAATCCAAACAAACTGGGAACAAGGGAAGGGTGCACAGGCTTATGTAATCACCCCAGTAATATACAAAACACGGAAGGGCACTGCACTCTCATACCGGACCAGGTACACATCCCATGACCCTGCAACATGTTCAGCCCTGGGTGCTTACGGGCACTCACAGGAAGCTGTGCTGTCCCCAGAGTCACAGGCAGTTAACCCCAGACAGGTCTGGGTGCAAGAACCATAGGCAAAATTACAAAACAAATTAATAAAACACCCAGAGAAAGTCTAGCACTCACTTACAAGCTCTCAGCTAAGATTTAAAAGCAAAAATGGAAAGGTTAGTTACCGCATCTGGCCAAATGGGACAAGCCCAGGTACCACGTCAAGGTCCTTTCCAATACCTGGGACCCTAAAACAGCCACACAATGCAAGCTCTCAAATCCAAACAAACTTGGAACAAGGGACAGGTCTGGGTGCAAGAACCATAGGAAAAATTACAAAACAAATTAATAAAACACACAGAGAAAGTCGTGAAAGTTGTGTGGCTGTTTTAGGGTCCCAGGTATTGGAAACAGCCAATAGAATGCAAGCTCAATCCTATTGGCTGGTTGGATCAGCCAATATAATGTAGGTGTTGGCAATGTTGGGGGCAGCAGATTAGGGGTTAATAAGTGTAGGTAGGTTGCGACGACATTGGGGGCGGGAGATTAGGGATCAGAGTTCTACCAATAATTGGTAGTAAGCATTGCAGACAACCAAGATCTGCTGGAAAGTTCCCTTAAATCTCTAAAGAAATGAAAAGACAATCTATTTAATCTCCCTAACAGTAAAATATTTTGTCAAAATGGAAGAAATTGTCTTGGCCATTTAAATATTTTCATACTTCATATTCATACTTCATATTCATACTACATATTACGTTTATAAATGTATATGTTGAAAGGTTACTTTTGTCTTTATGCCATGATCAGTGTTTATTTTTTATTATATTTACTAGCCATTTATGGCTTGATTTATCAAGCCCTTCTCCTCCCTATGACTGCAGATTCGCACAAGAGAACCTGCAGTCATGATTTATCAAGCAGCAGTAATTAGACCACTGTTTTGCTACCCTTTTCTCCACCTCTTAGGTCCGACCAGGGAGATTGACAGCTCCTGCCTGTAGGTGATTGGCTGTGCGCAGGCAGGTGCGGGATTGCAAGTGAGCAGATTGCTGCCCAATGGAGAAGAGCTGGGATGGACAGGGGCGAATATATACGCCCCTGTCCGCCCTCAAATGATAAATCGAGCCCTTAGTGTCACACTAAACTTACTAGCGTGTGGGTCTCAGCTGTGCTGAAAGCTTTTCTGCATGCTCCTGCATGTGCACATTTATAGTTTCAAGTGATATGCAGTTGGACCAAGATTAGTGCCCTTATGCTTCTTAAAGGGACATGAAATCCAGCCAGCAATCAGCAGCTAGCTCCCAATAGTGCATTACTGCTCCCTACCTTGGTATGCTTTTAGACAAAGGATACTAAGAGAACAAAGAAATGCAGATAATGGAAGTAAGTTGGATTGCATTCTCAGTCTGAGTGCTGAAAATTTAATTTTAACTTTACTGTCCCTTGATGTGTTGACAGGCTTTATCTCTCTGCTGACTGTGGGCTCCATTTATTATTCGGCCATGAAGAAGGGATTCGCTTTCAAGAACCTTGTATGTCCAGCCGTGCATTTAAAGGGACACTCAAGTCAAAATGAAAATGTAATTATTCAGATAGAGCAGCAATTTTAAACAACTTTTCAATTTACTTCCATTAACAAAATGTGCACCGTCTTTTTATATTTAAACTTTTTGAGTCACCAGCTCCTACTGAGCATGTGCAATAATTCACAGAATAAACGTATATTCATTTGTGATTGGCTGATGGCTGTCACATGATACAGGGCGAGTGGAAATAGACATAACTTTTAAAATTGTCAGAAAAAAATCTACTACTCATTTGAAGTAGAGACTAAGTGCTATTGCACTGTCTTGTTATCTTGCATTTGTTGATTATGCAAATCTGCTGTATTTACTGGTCCTTTAACATTGCACAATCCGCTGATAGATTTAAAATACAGGCCAGTATATATATATACAGTATATATATATATATATATATTGTCCAGATAGAGGACAGCACTATCATACACCAATTCAGCTGCCAAGGTGCACTGCAAACCAAATCCGTATCCTCTCCAAGAACACAGGCACTCACTGGTCTTTAAAATGTAATCCTTTAATTCAATCCATTAAAACAATTATATTACCATGATGTTTCGGTACATCGTTGTACCTTTATCAAATGTGACAAGAATAAATATTAAAAGCTTGGAAGATGGGGGAGAGCAAGATGTCTAACATCCACCAGCTCTTTGATGTCGTCATGCAGGAGTGGAAGAGGACTCCAGTGGCAACCTGTGCAGCCCTGGTGAACTCCATGCCTAAGTGGGTTAAGGCAGTGCAGGAAAATTTTGTAATTAGTTTGTAATTAGTTGCAGATATGTGTATCCTTAAGTCTGCCTGGAAACTCCTCCTTTTTCCTTCTTTTTGATTGCCAGGTGTATAATTTGTATCCACAGTCAGATACTATGTTGCCACAATTGTTACTATTCATGCTCATTTGCAAAAAATAATACAATATTTCCACAGATAAATTTATATCCAACGATAAATATATACTACATTTCCCAAGATAGATTTATATCATACAATAAATATTTTAAATTTATATCATACGATAAATATATACAACAACAACATTTTAATTCAAAAATCATAGACAGTCTGCTATCCTTAAAGGTGTATTTATGAATAATAATTGTTTGACCTTAAATTATAACTTAAATTCTCAGCAAAAAACACAGAATTAATTTCTTTATTCATAGGAACGGTGCATAGTTAATTTCTTCATTTAAGCCTAGGGTTTTCAGGGATTTTAGATTGTATATCCAATTGCAAAAGTTTTTTATCTAAATCCACCCCCCCTCTACCTTTGAAGTCTACTGCCTCTAATCCCCTGAATCTTAATTGTTTTTTATCACTTTGGTGGCATTCTAGAAAATGTCTGGCTACTGCACTTGTTTTTATATTCACATTTTTAATATCCCTTTTGTGTTCCTTTATACGCTCACGTAGTTCTCTGTATGTTTTTCCTATATAGAACATGGGACATTTACAGAACACCATATATACAATCCCTTCACTGCCACATGATATATGTCCTTTGATTTTATGTTTTTTACCATCTTTGTCAGTAAATCTACTGTCTGTTGCCATATTCTGGCACACTGAGCAGTGACTGCATTTGTAGTTCCCATCTTTATTTCTCCATTTTTCCAACCAAGAAGATTTGGGTTTATAGGAAAGATGGCTTCTTACTAATTTATCCTTTAAATTATTAGCTTTCCTTGCTGTCAGAGATGGCTTATCTCCAATAATATCAGATAGGGATGGTTCAGCTTGCAAAATGTGCCAGTGTTGTTCTAGAATCCTTCTTATTGTTTGCCATTTGTTAGTAAAATTGGTTAAAAATCTTACTGGGCCTGAATTTAATAATTCCTTTTCATTATGCTTATATAGCAGATTGTCCCTAGTTTTTAATTTTGACCGATTATAGGCTATTTTTAAGGTTTTATCCGGGTATCCCCTCTCTTTAAATCTATTTTTAAGATCCCTGGCTTCCAATCTAAATTTCTCCTCTTCAGAGCAATTGCGCCTCAGTCTTAAATATTGACCATAAGGTATATTATTTATTAATGCTTGAGGATGATGGCTGTTATATGCTAATAGTGTATTGCCTGCTGTTGGTTTCCTATAAGTGGATGTTTCAATTTTATTTTGAAGTATCATTACATTTAAATCTAGAAACGAAATAGCTGATTTTTCCTGTGAGAATGTGAATTTTAAATTCCAATTATTCAAATTCAAATTATTCATAAATTTGGTTAAATTTTCTTCCGTATTTTCCCAGATAACTAGAATGTCATCTAGAAATCTTAACCATAGGCCTATACTGTTATTCTGGTTAAATTCATTATCTAGGACACAATCCTGTTCCCATTTACCTAAATATAAACAGGCATAGGTTGGGGCACAGCATGTCCCCATCGCTGTGCCTAATATCTGTTCATAATATTTGCCATTAAAGGGACAGTCTAGGCCAAAATAAACTTTCATGATTCAGATAGAGCATGTAATTTTAAACAATTTTCCAATTTACTTTTATCACCAATTTTGCTTTGTTCTCTTGGTATTCTTAGTTGAAAGCTTAACCTAGGAGGTTCATATGCTAATTTCTTAGACCTTGAAGCCCACCTCTTTCAGATTGCATTTGAACAGTTTTTCACCACTAGAGGGTGTTAGTTCACGTATTTCATATAGATAACACTGTGCTCGTGCACGAGAAGTTATCTGGGAGCAGGCACTGATTGGCTAAACTGCTGTCAAAAGAACTGAAAAAAGGGGCAGTTTGCAGAGGCTTAGATACAAGATAATCACAGAGGTTAAAAGTATATTATTATAACTGTGTTAGTTATGCAAAACTGGGAAATGGGTAATAAAGGGATTATCTATCTTTTAAAACAATAAAAATTCTGGTGTAGACTGTCCCTTTAAATATAAAGAAATTGTGCTCCAAAATAAATTTAAGTAATTCTAAGACAAATGCTGTATGTTTGTCATATGCCGGACCTCTTTGTTGCAGATAGAATTTACATGCCTCAATTCCTTGATTGTGTGGAATTGAAGAATATAACATCTCTACATCAATTGCTACCAAAATTGTGTCTTCTTTAACTGTTATATCATCTAACTTGGATTTTTGGATAAAGTGATTTATAACTTGACCTGTGAATTGCCTGTGTTTTCTATAGGTAGTACTAATCCATTGTATTTTAATTTCTTTACTTATCCCTATGTGCTGGATTAAGAGTTACTAATTTCCTCTTTTGACTTAACATATATATATATATATATATATATATATATATATATATATATATATATCATAGCAGTAGTAATTTGCTAAAATACTGAACTGTGTGGTTAAATACTGGACACCTGGCAACCCTATGTGTAGTGTATTTCTGCTATGGAGCCTTCCTATGCTATTTTTAACAAGGGATACCCACAAAACGGAAAACAAATTGCTAATAATCTTAAAATTGCAAGCACTATCTGAATCTTTTTTAGTTTAATGCGTCTTTAAGATTTAGACAAGGGATGTCAAACATCAGTCTACTGGCATTAAACAGATCTGGTTTTAAGGTTTTCTTCTGCCTGTGTAGCATAAATGTAATTGTTTTTTAACATTAAACCCCAAAATGTTTTTTCATGATTTAGATAGAGAATATAATTTTAAACAATATTCCAATTTACTTCTATTATCTAATTTGCTTCATTTTTTAGATATAATTTGCTGAAGAAATAGCAATGTACATGGATGAGCCAATCACACGGGCATCTATGTGCAGTCACCAATCAGCAGCTACTGAGCCTATTTAGATATGCTTTCCAACAAAGGATATCAAGAGAATGAAGCAAATTAGATAATAGAAGTAAATTGGAAAGTTTTTTTAAAATTGCATGCTCTTTCTGAATCATAAAATAAAACAATTTGGGTTTCATGTCAGTTTAAAATAACTTTTGTTGATACGTTCATTTTAGAGGCATATAAATATAACAATGCAAGGAAGAATGAATTAAATGAATGACTGCAGTTATTTTATTTTTTGTTTTATCTATTTTTTCTTCACAGAGAAAAGTGAGAAGAGGCTGTGGTGAAAGAGGACATGACGGGCATCTCAGGCAGCCAATAGAACGCTGTCTACTCTGTGATGATTGGCCCATCCTGTAGCCAGTTTCATCCCGATTATTACTGGCATAGAGTGCAGTTTACAGTCTTCAAAACGAGAATTCTTTCAACTGTATTCCAACTAGTTTTCAGTGTCACTCTACCCGTTTTTTGCTAATTCATTTCTTGTCTTTTTCCTGAGTGTTATCTCACTTTCCCTGTGCTTTGTTGTTAGAGTGACCGTGCTTATCACTGGAGCTTCCTTCTGTTGTTGAGTAACTTGCTTATTCAACAGCAGCATAGAACAGTTAGTTATACATTTAATAAATCTATTTAAAGAGATATCTTATTGTCCTTAATCATTTTTTTTTCTTTATTCTTCTGCTTTGTCTTTTACTCCCTCTTGCCTGGGGGGACAGAATTACAAGCTTTGTATAGGGCAGGTTGATTCCTTTCATTTTAATTTTTTTAATTTGTTTTTAGGAGACAAATGGATTACAGACACAGATAGAGGAAATAATGCATATCTCTACTCAGAAAGCATGTTCTCTGGGAAGTAAAAACTACATCCTCATGGATGTGCTTCACAAACTGTTATAAAATACGCTTGAGACAACCTGGACCTCTGAATATTGTGAACATTTATTAGATATTGCACAAAAAGAAAAAAGTGCTAATCTATTAAATATTAATCCCATTGACTGAACTTGGTTAAAGGGATGGTAAAGTCCAAATTAAACTTTCATGATTTAGATAGGGCATGTTATTTTAAACAACTTTCTAATTTACTTTTTTCATCAAATTTGATTTGTTCTCTTGTTATTCTTAGTTGAAAGCTAAACCTAGGTAGGTCATGTGCTAATTTCTAAGCCCTTGAATGCCGTCTCCTATCTGAATGCATTAGACAGTTTTTCACAGCTAGAGGGTGTTAGTTCATGTGTTTCATATAAATAACATTAACGTGGAGTTATTTAAGTCAGCACTAATTGCCTGAAATGCATGTCTGTCAAAAGCACTGAGATAAGGGGTCAGACAGCAGAAGCTTAGATACAAGGTAATTATAGAGGTAAAAAGTATATTTCTATAACAGTGTTGGTTATGCAAAACTGGGGAATAGTAAATAAAGAGATAATCTATCTTTTTAAACCATAACATTTTCGGTGTTTACTATCCCTTTAAGTGTTTACTATCCCTTTAAGTACGCTCAGCCTGAGATACTCTAAAATCCTCAGCAAAGACCTTTAAGGAATGAAACTGCACATGTGGGGCCCCATCCGATATGCAGCGTCGCCCGCAAAAGCCGTCGATGCCAGATTTTGCGCGGGTTTGGTATCACATACACGGCGTAGCATACAAGTTACGCGCATATATTTCGGCCGTAATTTTTTTAACCATACACTAACATAGAACTACGTGCAATTTGGTATCCAATATACAGCGTAAGGACTTAAGAGCGCAGATTTCAGAAAATCTACTCCATTCTCATCTCGCCACAAATTGCAGGCGCAGGAACCCTTGCACTGACTAAAAAACCAACGTAACTCCCTGAAGGCCTAACAAACGCATGCGTAATCACATACATATCAGCAGCAGATCTCAAACAGTTAAACCTCTTCTAAGCATTCAGAATTCCTGCCCCTGCAAGTGTGTCAAACCAATCACAAACAGCACAACCTCTCACCTGCAGCCTTAAAACACCTGGCAATGCATACCCTCATTAGCCACCATGTTTCCCCTGCATTATCTGCAATTCATACAGAGACAGCATCGTGAGGCACAAGGGATGCTGGAAGCCTTAAAAGCCCCTATTGTGGAGGATATAGTTGCTGCTGAGGTCCCTGGTCATGGTGCTGTAGCCGTCCCTGCTCCTGCTGCTGTCCCTGCTCCTCCTGCTGTTGTCCCTGTTCCTGGTGTTGCCCCTGCTGCTGTTGTTGCTGCAGCTGGTCATAGGCCAGCAGGGCCTATACAATGTCGACATCAGCAGAGGGGAAGAGCAAGGGCAGCAAGCATACACAGGGTTAGGGTCACCCTGTTTGGGATGACAGAAGTGGAGGTCAGGGAAAAGTATTGCTTGACTTCTGCAAGCCTCATTGACCTATATAAGGTCTTGAAGGATGATATTGACCCTCAAGCGAATAGGAACCAAGCTCTGACTGGTATGCATAAGCTGTTGTGTGTTGTACACTTCCTGGCATCCGGCTCATTCCAGTCAACAGAGGGGCTTGTGTATAGCCTAGCGCAGTCCACCTTCTTCAGGATTCTAGGGGAGATTTTGAGTGCTCTAGATAACCAGACACAGTGATACATTCATTTCCCCCGTATCCCCCAGGAATGGAACAGTTTTAAACAAGGCTTCTATCGACTAAGGGGTATTCCCAATGTCATGGGGCAATTGATTGCACACATGTGCGTATCGTGGCCCCACATGAGGAGCCATTCCTCTATATTAACAGGAAAGGGTTTTACTCCTTGAATTGCCAGATGGTCTGCGATACCACTCTGAAATTCATACATGTGTATGCAGGCTTTCCAGGTAGTGCACATGATTCCTACATCCTGCGCCAGACCTCCTTATTCCAGCTTTTTGAATCTGGCACACTCTCGGGAGGTTGGCTGCTTGGTGAGTATGCACTACCTTCATTCTATCTGTATATTTCTACTAAAGAGACACAAAATAATTTTCTCATGTTTCAGATAGAGAATACAATGTTAAACAACATTACAATTTACTTCTATTTTCTGATTTGATTTATTGTTTAGATATCCTTTGTTTAAGAAATAGCAATGCACATAGATGAGCCAATCATATGAGGCATCTATGTGCAGCCTCCAATCAGCAGCTAATGAGCATATCTAATATGCTTGTCAGCAAATGATATCAAGAGAATTGAGCAAATTACATAATAGAAGTAAATTATAAAGTTGAATAAAATTGAAGCTTCTTTTTAACTCACAAAAGAAGAAATGTGTGTTTCATGTCCCTTTTAAAGGGACAGTATACTATAAATAGTTTTTCACTTAAAAGGACATTATATTCAAATTGAATGTTCTATCTGAATTTTGTCTAGACTAATCCTGGCGTAAAAGTAGATTGCTTAAAATGCACCAATTTAATGTATTTGAAAAATATATCTTTTAAATGAAATCCATGTTATGTCCCTTTAAGCACATGATGAACCTGTAGTAATCAGAATACATATGTTACAGCACAGGCGACGCAGGGTATGGTTGCAGACCATGGCTGTTAACCCCCTTGGTACACGCCCTTACAGAGCCACAACTCAGGTACCAGGAAGCCCACATACGGACCAGAAATGTCATCGAAAGGAGCTTCGGCCTACTAAAAACCAGATTCAGGTGTCTGGATTTGACAGGCGGAGCTTTACAGTATAACCCCAAAAAAGTGTGTTCCATTGTCAATGCATGTTGTATTCTACATAACATTGCTGTGGACACACGTATATTGGGGGACATGGAACCAGAACAAGATTAGCAGCTGGTTCCTGTACCTGAGGATGTGGACAGGGGGACACTGAGGGGGAATGAAGTGAGGGACCTTGTCATCCGTCAATACTTCACCTGTAAGTAACTTGTTCATAAGTACAGTAAACCGTAACATTCACATGTATTATGATGTTTGACTGTACCTCACCAACCATTGCATGTGTATATATCATGTCTTGCAGAATTACATACTGCGGATTTCCACTGCATGTAAGTGTAACTACAACATCCCACCCCCCTTCCCTTAACCACCCTAATTACTGAAGATGTCTCATTTGTTTAATTTATGTTTATGTCACTATGATTTATTGACTATCATTAATAAGAATGAAAATGGATGTTTATACCTTATGTTCACACCTTCTGTAAATACATTATTATTTAGATATATACCCATGTGGCAATTTATATTGGATGTGAGAAACCTTGATTTACATCTTAGAAGTGAATATTACTATATGTACCCTTCATACACACAACTATGTGATGTGTTTTCTAGAACATGAATATGTCATAAACATGATAATATTACCTTTGTTTGCCATTTCCACACAGGTCATATTATATGTTTTAACAATATTAGTGTACTAAAACACACCACACATGGATGTGGATGACAAATATATGGTAAAAAACAGAGGACAAGATTTATGGTGAACTATAAGAATATTTCTTTCTTTTTTGGCTTCTTGTATAAGGGAGCTGAGGTGGCTGTAGATGATTTCCTTGTTCTCCTGGTTTGAGAGGATTGTTCTGTTTCTGCTGGTGTGCTGGCCACAGATGATAGGCTGGAGGCAGTGTCCTGCTGGTGTGTAAAGTGCTCAACCAACACACCTAAGAGTTGATTTTGTTCCCGCTATCTATTGTCCATCTGCATCTGCATATCAGACAGAATTCTCATCATCTGTGACTGGTTTTGTACAATTCCATTTAATGATGCAATGTCCCTCTGCAGCTCTAGGCTACGCTTGAGTAACCTCTCTTGGCTCCTGTGAAACCTCTGTTGGCCTCTTTGAATGCTCTCGCAGCTTGTTATGAGCCTCCTCTGTAGTGAAATGTATTCCTCACCCAGGCTGATTCTGCTTGTGCTGGTGGGACATCCTCAGCTGCTGGTGCTGGTGGAACATTCTCAGCTGCATCTGCTGGTGCAACATCCTCAGCTGCATCTGCTGGTGCGACATCCTCAGCTGCATTTGCTGATGCTTCAGTAATTCCAGCTATATGCTCATCTGCAGATGTTGGAGATCTCCCAAGGGAAGAGGATGGTGGAGCTCTCCCAAGGGACAGGATGCTGGAGCTCTCCCAAGGGAAGAGGATGCTGGAGCTCTCCCAAGGAAAGAGGATGCTGGAGCTCTCCCAAGGAAAGAGGATGCTGGAGCTCTCCCAAGGGAAGAGGATGGTGGAGCTCTCAGGGTGGATTGGTAGTCCCATTGATGAGCAGTGTATGACCACTCAGCCTGTTCAGTTTGCACTTCTTGGGACATACCTTGTGTATAAAATCCATGACTGCCCTGATATTGTGTTGGGGGGATAAAGATATGTACCCTTTGTGGCTGACTTGGCTCCCCCTCAAAGCCAAAAGAAGAGTATTCCTCTGGCCAGGGGTCATATGCCAATGGTGGTGGCATCACTTCCGGGTCCTCTACTGATGCCATCCAACCCTGCTCATGCCTGGGAGCATAATGTTCAAGTTCTTGCCTGAAGACTGGTGGTGGTGGCTGCATGCCTGTAACTGGTGGTGGTGGTGGTGGCTGCATGCCTGTGACTGGTGGTGGAGGTGGAGGTGGTGGCATGCCTGTTTGCAGCCTGGTGACAGGAGGTTCTGTGGAGGAGTCAAATGATGAGAGGGATTAGTACAGTCATATATATGTCCATGTGGGCATACAATGTACATTGATACATGCTAGGGCCTATACTCATTCTCATGTCAAACTCTATAACATGCATGTGCACAATGTGATTTGTGATATGAGGGATTTTAATCTGCACAGTATACAGGTATGTGTTTCATACAATACTTATGTGTACATGTCAATGATGGAGAAAATGTGTTCTTTAAGTGACACTATGGTCACACAATTTACTTTAGCCTGATGTAGGCACAGAACCTGCTTTCTGAGCTAAAAGTATTGTGATGGCTATAATGTCCATTTACTGAAAACTCTACATGTGGCTTGTGGCCTGTGTTACTCGGAGACATGTTAGTATTGCACTATTCCACCTCATATCATGAATTGCATTGTGTTAAGTAGCATTAATGTGAAATATAATTGTAGATGTTTTTGTTAGTAGGCCAAATACCATGCTCCTCATTGTGTACATGAATGTGTGACATTAAAGGATGTTATATCTCAAATACATATGATACTGGTGTGTGGGATGTTACTCACCAGCATGAGGTGCTGTGGTTGCAGCCCCTGAGTCACGAGCCCCTGGAAGTCCAAAGACTGCTGTGATACTCAGGGACCTGCGTATCATCTCCTGCCAGGTGTTATATTCTGTGTCCAGAGGTGGACCACCGCCTGTTCCCCTCTGGTGCATGGCTTCCTGCCCAATTTTCTCTTTCACCCGCCTCTTACAGTCATTCCACCTTTTTTAAAGGCCCTCAACAGTCCTCCTCTGTGGGGCAACACTGTTGACGGCATCCTCTACCGCCAACCATGCTGTTTTCCGCCTTCTGGCAACACCTTTGCCCTTCTTCTGACCAAAGAGGGCACTGTGATTGTCCATGATGGCCTGGACTAGGGCAACATTCTCAGAGAATGAGAAATTAGGACATCTCATCCTCTCATCCTCTGTGGACACCTGGCTTCCTCCCTGCGATGTCCCTGGTGTGGGTTCCTCCCTATCCTCTCCCTCCTCCCCCCTTCTGTCCCCATGTGCACCCTCTGTCCCTCTCCTTGTTGTGCCTGGTCTCTGGGGCTCTTGGGCATCTCCCCTCCTATCATCCCTTCTAGCTCTCCCTCTCCCCACTCCACTTACTCCCTGACGGGGACCCCGCTGCTCCTCCTGTCCGCTACAATACTCCTCTCCCTGCCACTCCTCTCCCCTCGTCCCCTCCGCCCTACCTCTCCCTACCATCCTCACACTACACACACTCACTCCCAGTTCGATCACACACAATCACAACCAAACACTCAGCCTATCACACTGTAAAATTGAAATAAAATGTGTGAGGTGTTAGAAAAAAAAGTGTTGTGTATTTTGTATATGTATGTATGCAAAATGTGTGCAATATGTAAAAAGATGTGTAAGTGTACAAGCTTACCCAGCCAACAATGCGACCTAACTAACTCCTCTGTTTGCCCTGCGCCATTTTAAGAATAAATAATATCTGGATTCCACAACTAACAAAACAATTGCACTAACCAAACTGTGTTGCACATATCATGGGTCCAGAATAAACCAGTTATCATTTTACCAGATATAAGTGTAATGTTACCATGTCTCACAGTGATTGGCCACCACTACAGGGGTTAAACTCATAGCTATAGTGCAATAGCAAACTGCTCTCATTAGTGGGGGTTTTATATATTAAAGGGACACTAAATTCATTTAATGCACCTTCCTCTAATCATAAGTGCCGACATTATGGAACCGAAGTTACACTGCAGGTATCTGAAGAAGAGTTACTACACATGTGCAAACAGGTCAGTGCTGGAATTTTGTGAAATATTTCAACATGCTTATAAAATGTTTTTAGTGTTTAATGTCCCTTTAAAGTGACAAAAAAAAAGTCAAAATTAAACTCTCATGGTTTAGAATATGCAATTTTAATAAACTTTCCCAATTACTTCTATTATCAAATTTGCTTTGATCTCTTGGTGTCCTTGTTTAAATATTGAATCTAGGAAGAATCATAAGGGCTCAGGAGCATGCACGTGCAAAAAGTTTTGCGGTATGGCTATAGCACTGAAAAATTGGCCATTGCGCGTTGAATATGCTGGTCTCCCGTATTACAAGTCGCGGAAGTACAGCTATACCACTAGCGTTTTAGCCTTTATGCAACTCTCCATTCCGCACTCAAAAAATGGCTTTTGAGTGCAGGATTTTCATTGTGCCTGTATTACAGGTTGTGTGGTCCGGCTATAGTGCTAGGGTTATAGCTTATACCGCCACAATCCATTTGGCTATCTGAGACCAGTAGTTATGGATTTTGCGAAACAAAAATGTTTCACAAAACTCATAAAAAGAATGTTATAGCGTACACTAACACCCATAAACTACACTATTAACCCCTAAACTGTCACCCCTCCCCGCATCCCAAATAGTATAATAAACATATTAACCCCTAAACTGCCGCAAACCCACATAACCAACACTAAATAAACCTATTAACCCCTAAACCGCCAGCCCCCCACATCGCAAAATACTAAATTAAACTATTAACCCCTAAACCTAAAATCCCTCTAACTTTAAATTAAAATTACAATATAACTACCATAATATAAATAAAAACCTGTGAAATAAAAAAAACTAAATTAGATAAAAAAATGAAATAAACTAAATAGAATAAAACAAAATAAAAAAAAAAACACTAAAATTACGAAAAATAAAAAAACACTAAAATTACAAAAAATAATAAACGAAATTATCCAAAATAATAAAAATCAAACCTAATCTACCCCCCCCCCCACTCAACCAACCCCCCAAGGTAAAAAAAAAACTAAGTCTAATAAAAACCTAAGCTACCCATTGCCCCTAAAGCCATTTGTATGGGCATTTCCCATAAAAGGTCAATCAGCTCTTTTGCAATCAGCTCTTTTGCACCCATTACAATAAAAACTAACACTAACCCCAGCTTTTTAAATTCTATTGGCTGTTCAAATCAGCCAATAGGATTTAAGCAGCTCTCATTCTATTGGCTGATTTGTATATTTCAGCCAATAGGAATGCAATGGTACCCCAATATAAAAGGGGTACCTTGCATTCAAGCTTCAGTGTACGGCGGACGATCACATAAAGAGGAAGTTCCACGCTGGATGTCGCCGCTGGTCCTGGTCAGCTCAGTGCCATCGGAATGAAGATAGAAGATGCCCCTGCGATAGATGAAGATGTCGCCGCCTGGATGAAGACTTCTCGCGCCTGGATGAAGATGGATGTCCGAACTTCAGGAACTGTGAGTACATTTTCTGGGGTTAGTGTTAGGTTTTTTGTTTTTTTTGGGGGTGATTTTTTTTTTAGAATAATGGAAAAGAGCTGATTGCAAAAGACCTGATTGCCTTTTTAAGGGCAATGTCCATACAAATGCCCCTTTAGGGGCAATGGGTAGATTAGGTTTTTATTAGACTTAGGTTTTTTTATTTTGGGGGGTTGGTTAGGTGGGGGTTACTGTTAGGGGGTACTTTGTTATTTTTTTTGGTAAAAGAGCTGTTTTAACTTAGGGCAATGCCATACAAAAGCCCTTTTAAGGGCTATTGGTAGTTTATTGTTAGATTAGGGGGTGTTTTTATTTTAGGGGGGATTTTTGTTTTTATATAGGTATTAGATTAGGTTTAATTTTATTATTTTGGATAATTTCGTTTATTAGGTTTTTGTAATCTTAGATTGTTAGGGTTTTTTTTAATTTTTTTATAGTGTTAGGATTTTTTACTTTTGTAACATAGTTTTTTATTTTTCGTTTATTTTTATTTTTTTAAATAGTAATGTTAGGTTAATTTATAGTTTAAGCTTAGGTTTATTTTATTTCACAGGTAAGTTTTCTTTTTATTTAAAAAGGTAGTTATATAAGTTTAATTTAAAGTTAGGGGGTGTTAGGTTAAGGGTTTAATAGATTAATTTAGTGTGTTGCGATGTGGGGGGCCGGAGGTTTAGGGGTTAATAACTTGTTTTAGTGTCGGCAATGTCGGGGGTGGTGGGTTAGGGGTTAATAGGTTTATTATAGTAGTTGCGCTGTGGGGGGTCGGAGGTTTAGGGGGTAATAACTTTTTTTAGTGTCGGGGGGGTGGCGGGTTAGGGGTGAATAGGTTTATTATAGTAGTTGCGCTGTGTGGGTTGGCGATTTAGGGGTTAATAACTTTTTTTAATGATGGCGATGTCTGGGGGCGAACGGTTAGGGTTATTTAGACTAGGGTTTATGTTACGGTGTTAGGTTTTAACGTAACTTTATTTTCCCCATAGACATCAATGGGGATTGCTTTACAGCCATTCCGCGATCGCAGGTGTTAGTTTTTTTCTAACACTTTCTCTCAATTGATGTTTATTGGGGAAAACGTGCACGAGCACGTCAAGTCAGGCCTTGGGTTTTGTGCGGTATTGAGCTTATCGCACCATATTGCACTACATAAAAAGTTTTTTCAGTAATGGCAGCGCTATATAGAGAGAGTGTGATACCGCTCATTTTTTGCTTTATTTATGCTGCACCCAGTTTAGCACACAACTTGTAATCTTGGTCTATGACAGCAGTGTTTGCTACTAACAATGTGGTAAACACCATTGCTATAGAGTGCTAAAGACACATGTACACTTCTGAGCTCCTATGAGTCTACCTAGTTTAGCTCAATTAAATAGGACACACAGTTATATCATGCTAGTTAATAGGTTTGTCCTCACTGAACAGGAACTTAAAGGGACATGAAACCCCCAAGTTTTTCTTTCATGGTTCATATAGAGCATACAATTTTAACAACGTTACCATTTATTTTTATTATCAAATTGGCTTCATTTTCTTGGTATCCTTTGTTGAAGGAGCAGTAATGTACTACTGGGAGCTAGAGGCATAAATGTGCAGCCACCAATCAGCAGCTAGTTCCCTGCAGTGCATTGCTGCTCATAATCCTTCCTATGCATGTTTTTTAACAAAGGATATCAAGGAAATGAAGCAAATTAGATAATATAAGTATATTGGAAAGTTGTTTAAAATTGAATGCTCTGGGCGTGATCAAATATACTGCGCAGGTTTAGGCACAAGCGTGGGAACCCGCGCCGCCCATAATTTCGCCTCGCACATCGGGGTATTACATATACTGCCCGTTAGATGCTAAACTGGTGTAAGTAGGACAAACTGGCGATCTTCTGAAATGTGCGCAAATACACATCTTAGTCGTCGCAAGTAACTTACGCCAGTATTTTGTCCACGGAAAGTGTCAATAAAGAGTATTTTTATGCAAATTAGGCTAACACTCGTAAAAATGAACCCGCGATTTCAATTATAAATGCGACACGTAATTACGCTATTCAAAATTCATATATAAACCCATGCGCAGCCGCCATTTTCTTCAGTGTGTTTGGATGGTTCATTGAGCTACAGCACACTACACTGGAGTGGAGGAATGGTGAGAGTAGAGAGAGAGGCGCAAACAGAGGAGTTAGTTAGGTCGCATTGTTGGTTGATTAAGCTTGTACACTTACACATATTTTTACATATTGTACACATTTTGCATACATATATACATATACAAAATACACCACACTTTTTTTTCTAACACCTCACACATTTTATTTGAATTTTACATTGTGATAGGCTGAGTGTTTGGTTGCGATTGTGTGTGATTGAACTGGGAGTGAGTGTGAGTGTGTGTAGTGTGATTTAGTGTGAGGATGGCAGGGAGAGGTAGGGCGGAGGGGAGGAGGGGAAAGGAGTTGCAGGGAGAGGAGTATTGGAGAGGACAGGAGGAGCGGGGAGAGGGACTACCAGAAGGGATGATGGGAGGGGAGATGCCTGAGAGCCCCAGAGACCAGGCACATCTAGGAGAGGGACAGAGGGTGCACATGTGGACAGAAGGGGGGAGGAGGGAGAGGATAGGGAGGAACCCACACCAGGGACATCACAGGGAGCAAGCCAGGTGTCCATGGAGGATGAGAGGATGTCCCAACTTCTCATTTGATGAAAATGTTGCCCTAGTCCAGGCCATCATGGACAATTAAAGTGCCCTCTTGGGGCAGGAGAAGCACAAAGGCAGTGCCAAAAATCAAAAAACTGCATGGTTGGCATGGTAGAGTCAACAGTGTGGCCCCGCAGAGGAGGATTGTTGAGGGCCTGAAAAAGCGGTGGAATGACTGCAAGAGGCGGGTCAAAGAAAATATGGGGCAGGAAGCTATGTACCAGAGGGGAACAGGCGGTGGTCCATCCCTGGACATAGAGTATAACACCTGGCAAGAGATGATA
This sequence comes from Bombina bombina, assembly GCF_027579735.1. Taxonomy (NCBI): domain Eukaryota; kingdom Metazoa; phylum Chordata; class Amphibia; order Anura; family Bombinatoridae; genus Bombina; species Bombina bombina. The sequence continues at coordinate 228,447,399 of NC_069503.1, read as the reverse complement.
CACAGGTCCCTGAGTATCACAGCAGTCCGTGGACTTCCAGGGGCTCATGACTCAGGGGCTGCAACCACAGCACATCATGCTGGTGAGTAACATCCCACACACCAGTATTATATGTATTTGAGATATAACATCCTTTAATGTCACACATTCATGTACACAATGAGGAGCATGGTATTTGGCCTACTAACAAAAGCATCTACAATTATATTTGACATTAATGCTACTTAACACAATGCAATTCATGATATGAGGTGGAATAGTGCAATACTAACATGTCTCAGAGTTACACAGTCCACAAGCCACATGTAGAGTTTTCAGTAAATGGACACTATAGCCATCACAATACTTTTAGCTCAAGACAGCAGGTTCTGTGCCTACATCAGGCTAAAGTAAATTTTGTGACCATAGTGTCACTTAAAGAATACATTTTTTCCACCATTGACATGTACACTTAACTATTGTATGAAACACATACCTGTATACTGCGCATATTAAAATCCCTCATAGCACAAATCACAATGTGCACATGCATGTTATAGAGTTTGACATGAGAATCAGTATAGGCCCTAGCATGTATCAATGTACATTGTATGCCCACATGGACATATATCAGACTGTACTAATCCCTCTCATCATTTGACTCCTCCACAGAACCTCCTGTCACGAGGATACAAACAGGCATGCCGCCACCACCACCACCAGTCTTCAGGCAACCACATGAACAGTATGCTCCCAGGCATGAGCATGGTTGGATTGCTTCAGTTGAGGACCCAGGAGTGATGCCACCACCATTGACATATGACCCCTGGCAAGATTCCTGGCCAGAGGAATATTCTTCTTTTGGCTTTGAGGGGGAGCCAAGACAGCCACAAAGGGTCCGTGTATTTACCCCCCAACACAATCTCAGGGCAGTCATGGCTTTTACCCACAGACTATGTCACAAGAAGTGCCAACTGGACAGGCTGAGTGGTCACACACTGGTCATCAGTGGGACTATCAATCAACCCTGAGAGCTCCACCATCCTCATCACTTGGGCGAGTTCCACCATCCTCATCACTTGGGCGAGCTCCACCATCTTCATCACTTGGGTGAGCTCCATCATCTGCAGATGAAAATATAGCTGAAAGTACTCAAGCACCAGCAGATGCAGCTGAACCTGCCCCACCAGAAACAGCAAATGCAGCTGAACCTGCCCACCAGAAACAGCAAATGCATGCTGAACCTGCCCCACCAGAAACAGTAGATGCAGCTGAACCTGCACCTCAAGCAACTAGAAGCCCTGCTGCTCAAGAGCCGGTGAATGCATTGTATTCTCCCCTGGGTGAGGAATACATTGCACTCCAGAGGAGGCTCATAACAAGCTCCGAGAGCAGACAAAGAGGCCAAGAGAGGTTCCACAGGAGCCAAGAGAGGTTACACAAACGTAGCATAGAACTGCAGAGGGACATGGCAGCATCATTAAGTGGAAGTGTTCAAAACCAGTCACAGATGATGCGAATTCTGTCTGATATGCAGATGCAGATGGACAATAGATGGCGAGAACAAAATCAACTCTTGGGTGTGTTGGTTGAGCACTTTACACACCAGCAGGACACTGCCTCCAGCCTATCATCTGTGGCCAGCACACCAGCAGAAACATCAGAATCTTCTCAAACCAGGAGAACAAGGAAATCCACTACAGTCACCTCAGCTACCTCATCTAGGAAGCCAAAAAAGAAATAAATATTCTTATAGTTCACCATAAATCTTGTCCTCTGTTATTTACAATATAATTGTCATCCACGTCCATGTGAGGTGTGTTTTAGTACACTAATATTGTTAAAACATATAATAAGACCTGTGTGGAAATGGCAAAAAAAAGGTATTATTATCCTTCTTGTACTATAACTCACATCCACAATAGTTGTTTATGAAGGGTACATATAGTAATATTCACTTCTAAGATGTATCTCACATACAAGATAAATTGACACATGGGTATATATAGTAGTGATGTTACTGATAGGGTGGGCAGGTGAGAGGTTGTGGTGTCTGTGATTGATTTGACACAATTGCAAAGAGGCAGCCTTCAAGAAGGTCTTAGAAATTATCATATGAGCCATCCTAGGTTTTGCTTGCAACTAACAATACCAAGAGAACAAAGCAAGTGTTAGAATTAAATCTGAAAGTAGTTTGAAATAACATGCCCTATTTAAAAGAAGAATGTTTTCTTTGGACTTGACTGTCCCTTTATATATTTTGGCATCAATGCCAAGCTGTGTTAGCATTAGAATAAATTACCCTCCAGTGGGTTTTAAAGAGATGAAGGTAATACAATTTAAAGTAAATAAGCAAGTATATGTCCACAATGTGATAAAGTACCTACAAGCTCAATCGATTTGATTATGTTGTGGCTTCAAACTATTTCAAATACACAAATAAACCTTATAAAACCAATATCATAGTATACTGTCCCTTTAACCTTGAGATGCTGCTTAAATGTATGTGTTTGTTAAGGCTTCCAGGGAGTTATGTTGCTTTTTTAGTCAGTGCAAGGGTTGCTGCGCCTGCAATATGTGGCGAGATGAGAATGGAGTAGATTTTCTGAATTCTGCGCGCGTAAGTCCTTACGCTGTATATTGGATACCAAATTGCACGGCTGTTCTATGTTAGTCTATGGCTAAAATAAATAAGTCCGAAGGGTGAAATATACGCATGTTACTTGTATGCTAGGCCGTATATGTAATACCAAAATCGTGTAAAATCTGGCGGCGGAGGATTTTGAGAGCGACGCTGCATATGTAATGGAGGCCTCTATCTGAACCATAAAGGGTTAATTTTGGATTGCAACAGATTGTCTTACAGCCGCTACCTTTTCACAATTCATTCCAAAAATCCCACCCATTCATCTTTTGACCTGTGTTTCTAGAAATAGAATCCTATGAATTTTCAAAAGGCACATTTATGACACAATGATACTGCACTTATATAGTTCTCTATACACATTTCATTTTTATATTATGGACATTTATTGTAATAATTGTTTTAAATGAACTATGAAGGAAAAACTGTAATTATGGGATAATGAATAAACAAAATAGAAATTGTCAACTCATAAGAATCATACGAACCATCTGTTGGAACTTTTATTTAGATCTATTTCAGCCCTATGTCTACATTATTTTCAGTTTGGCTATGAATAGGCAAGAATGACATTTGGTATGAAGCTAAATCAAGTAGTGCAAAGCAGAATGACTTGTGTGTGCTCATCTGCTGTAAGTATCTATATTTAATTAAAGGGACAGTCTACACCAGAATTTTTATTGTTTAAAAAGATAGACAATTCCTTTATTACCTATTACCCAGTTTTGCATAACCAACACGGTTATATTATACTTTTTACCTCTGTAATTTTCTTATATCTAAGCCTCTGCAGACTGCCCCATTATTTCAGTTCTTTTGACAGACTTTAATTTTTATCCAATCAGTGCTGGCTCCTAGGTAACTTCACTGGCGTGAGCACAATGTTATCTATATGGCACACGTGAACTAACGCCCTGTAGTTGTAAAAAACTGTCAAGGTCTAAGAAATTAGCATATAAGCCTACCTAGGTTTCGCTTTCAACTATGAATACCATGGAAACAAAGCAACATTGGTGATAAAAGTAAATTAGAAAGTTGTTTAAAATTGCATGCCCTATCTGAATCATGAAAGTTTATTTTTGACTAGACTGTCCCTTTAATACACCACAAAGAAACGCATTTTTATATAAAGTATCCCACAAAAGTGAGTACACCCCTCACATTTTTGTATATATTTTATTATATCTTTACATGTGACAGCACTGAACAAATAACACTTTGCTACAATGTAAAGTAGTGAATGTACAGCCTGTATAACAGTGTAAATTTGCTGTCCCCTCAAAATAACTCAACACACAGCCATTAATGTCTAAACCGTTGGCAACAAAAGTGAGTGCACCCATAAATGAAAATGTCCATATTGGGCCCAATTAGCCATTTTCCCTCCCCGGTGTCATGTGACTTGTTAGTATTATAAGGTCTCAGGTGTGAATGGGGAGCAGGTGTGTAACATTTAGTGTTATTGCTTTCACACTCTGTCATACTGGTCACTGGAGTTCAACATGGCACCTCATAGCAAAGAACTCTCTGAGGATCTGAAAAAATTGTTGCTCTACATAAAGATGGCCTAGGCTATAAGAAGATTGCAGAGAAAGGAATAATGGATGCAGGCACTCAGGTTAAGTTATAAAAGTAAAACGTACCTTTTATTGAACAGTTAAAACATGAGTGGTTCCCAAACAGAGGGCAGGCATAGTTAGAGACAGTGTAACGCGTTTCACGCCCCCTAGTGGCGCTTATTCATAGAGTCTATGAATAAGCGCCACTAGGGGGCATGAAACGCGTTAGACTGTCTCTAACTATGCCTGCCCTCTGTTTGGGAACCTCTCATGTTTTAACTGTTCAATAAAAGGTATGTTTTACTTTTATAACTTATCCTGAGTGCCTGCATCCATTATTCCTTTCTCTGTACTCTAACAGCCTGATCAACCAGCAAGCTACGGCACTCCAAGTAGCCCTATATAGCAGCTTCTTGTTTTATTTTTTGCTTACACGGACAGATGGCCTGACCGTGTTCCGGATACCCCCATCTTTGTGTATAAGAAGATTGCCAAGACCCTTAAACTGAGCTGCAGCACGGTGGGCAACACCATACAATGGTTTCACAGCACAGGTTCCACTCAGAACAGGCCTTGCAAATGGTCAACCAAAGAAGTTGAGTACACATGCTCACCATCATATCCAGAGGTTTTTTTTGGGAAATAGATGTATGAGTGCTGCAAGCATTGCTGCAGATGATGAAGGGGTGGGGGGTCAGCCTGTCAGTGCTCAGAACATACGCCTCACACTGCATCAAATTGGTCTGCATGGCTGTCATCCCAGAAGGAAGCCTCTTCTAAAGATGATGTGCAATAAAGCCAGCAAACAGTTTGCTGAAGATAAGCAGCCTAAGGACATGGATTACTGGAACCATGTCCTGTGATCCGATGAGACCAGGATTATTTGGTTCAGATGGTGTCAAGCATGTGTGGCGGCAACCAGGTGAGGAGTACAAAGACAAGTGTGTCTTGCCTACAGTCAAGCATGGTGGTGGGAGTGTCATGGTCTGGGCCTGCATGAGTGCTGCCGGCACTGGGGAGCTACAGTTCATTGAGGGATCCATGAATGCCAACATGTACTGTGACATACTGAAGCAGAGCATGATCACCCCCCTTCGGAGACTGGGCTGCAGGGCAGTATTCCAACATGATAATGACCCCAAACACACCTCCAAGACAACCACTGCCTTACTAAAGAAGCTGAGGGTAAAGGTGATGGGCTGGCCAAGCATGTCTCCAGACCTAAACCTTATTGAGCATCTGTGGGGCATCCTCAAATGGAAGGTGGGGGAGCGCAAGTTCTCTAACATCCACCAGACTCGTGATGTCATCATGGAGTAGTGAAAGACGACTCCAGTGGCAAACTGTGAAGCTCTGGTGAACTCCATGCTCAAGAGGGTTAAGTCAGTGCTGAAAAATAATGGTAGCCACACAAAATATTGACACTTTGGGCCCAATTTAGACATTTCCACTTAGGGATGTACTTACTTTTGTTGCCAACGGTTTAGACATTAATGGCTGTGTGTTGAGTTATTTTGAGGTGACAGCAAATTGACACTGTTATACAGCCTCTACACTCACTACTTTACATTGTAGCAAAGTATAATTTCTTCAGTGTTGTCACATGAAAAGATACAATTAAATATTTACAAAAATGTGAGGGGTGTACTCCCTTTTGTGGGATACTGTATATTAGGTAAAAAATATAATAAATCCATTTGTCCTAGATGATTCACCTTTTCTATTTTAAAGGGATATAAAAGGTGTATTTGGTATAGCCAAAAATAAAAAACTTTAAAAAAAATATCCGGGTTTGCAAAATGCTACAGTTAAAAGATAGCACAGCTAGACCTATAGCTTTTAAAGGGACATGTGGAGCAATAATACAATTCTCTATATGTGCTAGAACATTTTATTATTGTTGCATTAAAGGAATTAAGCACATAGTTAAAGTGAAGGTACATTTTGGTGAATGAAAGCCTGTTTTTTAAAAATACTATTAAAAACAGCAGAGCTTCCTCCAATCACGGCATTCCCCCCAGGGTAGTCATTGCCTGAGGCCATGCTATGATTGGAGGAAGCCGGAATAGTCATTGCTGACGTGTGAAGAGAGGATTTCCAGGAGGGGGAAGCTGCTCTGGCTGTGAAAAGAAAAAAAGGTAAGTTTTTAATCAAAACGACTGATTTGTAAACTTTAATGAATGAAAGTGCCCCTGTTTTTAATAGTATTTTTAAAAAACGGGCTTTCATTCATAAAAGTTTACCTTCACTTTAAAGTCAGATGCGGAATGAGATACACTGCCAATTTTAAGCAGAACAGGGCTGGTGACTGACTGGCAGCTATCCACATTGACCAGTTCAGCAGCCTTATTAAACTCTGGACACGTACTGTCAGACCTGAGCTGACTTTAAAGGGTCAGTAAACACCTGATAGTTACAACATGCTTCTGCAGTGTAGATAAACATATCAGAAGAGTATGAACTATATTAGAACAGATTAACATCTTGTTTGCAGCAAATGTTTTAAAATGATTAAACTCCGCCTACCACTCTCCTTATTTAAAGGAAATTAGGACGTGAGTGTGGAAATGAAAGGGCTAGCTTGCCACTGCCATTGAGTCTCCAATGTTGGGCTTCAGCAGAAAAGATATGATAACAAACTGCAGATTAGGGAGATATATGTGGCAAAGTTAGGCTTGTGAAGCCTTCCATGTGCTCTATCAGTTTTCAGGACAATTCTCAGAGTAAAAAATTACAGGAAAAATGATAAAAATAAATAATAAAATATTGCATCTTTGTTCTACTATGCATAAGCAAGCATTTTATATTGCAATCTCATATAGTTTTGTGTCCCTTTACCTATGTATTTAATACCATTGCAGGTTTTAAGCACATAAGTCTCTACAAGCAATAAAACAATAGCAAAATGCTCCAAGTGCATCAGAGAATTGTATTTGTTGCCTTTTTGTGCCTCTGAATTCAGAACAAGGGTAAGTTACCAATATACATTTTCAATCACAATATTACAAAAAGCCCTTTTTTAATCTCATTTTGCTAAGAAAAAAATATTTATGTGTAGCAACAAAGCTAAATAAGTCAAGGGGTATTCTAAAGCTTTTTTAATCACACCACTTGCCTCAGCATAATATCCACAATAAAAGTGTCATACACATGTATTAAACAATTCAATATTTAGTCCACATTTCTCTTTTAAGTGCAGCACCTTCTGCATGTTCCTGCACCATACTAGGCAAGTTCTGCACTCTTGCTTCCTGCCCTGCTTAGTGCATGCACAATGCGTACAACTCCGCCAGCTTCTTGCGTTTGTACAGATCAGTGGCAGGTAAGTACAACAGATGCTGCATTAATGAAAGATGACTAAATACGTATTCATTTTAATACAAAACTCAAGTCCTTGCAAGATACTTTCAAGACAAGTCTCAAGTTGAGTCTTAAGCCTGGGAGCCAACTTTAACAGACAAAAAGAAGGTGGTGGTTGGGTGTGTGTGGGGGGGGAACTATTGAAATCAAAGCTGATACGGCAAACATAAAGTACCGCTCCCGTCACGTTACCATTAGAAAAAATGCAGTGAGATATAAGCAGTGCGTAAAGGAGAAAAACTTTTTTCTTTCCGGAATGTTTCTGGATGAAAGTGTTCTTTTAAAGAACGAAAGCTGGCATATCGGTCGCTAAAAATATACAAGTCGCAAGTCAAGCCAAGTCAGTGCGTCATTTATTGAAAGTCGAGTCCAAGTCAAGTCATTGAAGCGACTTGAGTCCAAGGGGCATATCTAGCCCCGTGTTTCTGGCGAGCCTGCAGGCTTGCCAGAAACAGAAGTTATGAAGCAGCGGTCACAAAGACCGCCTCTCCATAACCTGTCCACCTGCTCTGAGCAGGCGGACAGACATCGCCGGAAATCAACCCGATCGAGTACGATCGGGTTGATTGACACCTCCCTGTGTCAGGTTAATAAGAGAGTATGAGAATTCAGTATTATCTTTTATGATAACTGGTAGGATCACAACTGCAGACTTTGTATTTTAAAGAGAGAAGGAAATGTTATGTAATTGATAGTAACAATGTTCTTAATGTCACTTTTTCTAATTGGTTATAGTAGAGGTTCCTGTTACTTAGATGGGAGATAATGGCTGAAAGCAATGTTGCTTAAGAGGAAAGTCTTTTAAGTCAGAGCGGTTGCAAAGATTTGTGATCTGTATTAACTGTTTAATTCAGCAACCTGTTTGTCTCTGCTCCGTTTTAGAATCCCTTTATCGATACTACTGTGAGGTCACAAGGGGGTGTGTCCGTTACGCAGGCAGCAGAGAGTAAACTGTCTGTCAATCAATATGACGAATTTCAGCAGAGGGCGTGTACACAAACGCTGGAGCTCTGGTGTTATAATTAACTTAAGCGTTCTTACCGGTAATCGGTTTTCAGCAGTCCTGAGCTGGAGAGATGTCAGATCGGAACCACAGATTTAGTAGGTATAAATTGGAGGATAGCTCCGGTTTTCACAGGACAATCCAGTTGTTAGCCAGGGAACTCCGCTGTATAAATCAGATGCGGTATATCCATATGAGATGAGTATTTTCTGTAGTCCTCTGTAGAGAGCCTCTTAGATGCAGTAGCATATGCACTAACTGACTGCATTAATTAGCAGCTGCTGCAGGGTTAGAGAGGAATTTATAGGGTAGGCTTAAAGGTATATACACCAGAGACCTAGATACCTGACACCCTGCTGGCGGCCAATTGACCGCGAGTCTGCAGGGGGGCGGTGCTGAATACGGAGAACATATTGTTCTCTGTATTCAGCGAGGTCTGGTGAACCTGATCCGCACTGGCAGATCAGGTCCGCCAGACTTTGTTAAATATAGGCCCAAGTCAATCGACTCAAGTCTACATCTTTACTATTAGCAGAATCATGGTATGCATTTAGAATATTTTTAGTGATATTATTTCCTCCTTATGTGCTGGGATAATGTCTTGTAAAACTATAGCTAGCCTGTCCAATATGAAAAGCTCATCAGTACATTTTAGATTGTATTAGAAGCATTTTTGCATGACATTTTTTTATTTCCAGATTGCTCCTGGTATGAGCAAATAAAGTCTGGGAATACAAGTGCATGTGTGTTCCTCAGGTTGCGCACAGATTGTGCACACATGTAAAGCAGTGATAGCTTTTAGCAGAAGCATTTCTGCAAACATAAGTGCATTACAAATATCCTTCTAATAGATTTTTAAAAATGTATGTGTTTGTCAGGGCTGAAATTGGACGATGAGTAAATGTTGCTTCAACATTTACTCACTAACTTTCACTCACCACTGTTATATTTCCACTCCCCAATGGCTAGTGGGTGAGTGGAAATTTTAAGGTGTGTGTGTGTGTGTATATATCTACCAACAGTTCCGGAAAACTATAGAGGATGGATAGGCTGGGTGGGGGCAAAGCAGAGAAAACCAGGTGCTGAATAATGGGGGTAAAAAAACAGGTGAGGGGGAGCTGTGTGTATTTCAATACATATATATGTGTGTAATCGTGACCTATAGATGAGTTTCTCGTATTAATTTTTGATTTTTCTGCAATATATATTGCACTATGAAATGGGTGAACAAATAGGTGAAAAATAATGAAGGTATGACTACAAGAGGTTAAAAAACAGAATATTTAATTGTTGCAATAAAAAACACAATATTTGACTGGATTATAAGTTCTGATTTGATTAAGTTAGTGGTAAAGAGCTCTATTACCTTGAGGAAAATAGTATAGTTAAAATTTCTTAAAGTTAAAATGACATTACATTCATACTATAGTATTCAAAGCATTTGATAAGAACAAAAATAAAAGTAAAAATAATTATCGTGGAAGGTGGAAATAAATGTTCATCTGATGATTTGCATGTATCTTTTGATGTGACTTTAAGTGGAAAAGTAATTACTCACAGTTTTGCATGAAAAATTTCCAAGGTGTCTGATTGGTTGGAACAGACAAGCCTTTATGTGAATAAGATAAATAATATTCCGCTGTGATTTTGACTAAAAATTCTTTAAAACTTGTAGATCAAGATTGTAGATTAGTGATGTCCGCGAACCTAAAATTTTCGGTTTGCGAACGGCGGACTCGAACTTCCGGTATTGTTCGCGAACACGCGGAACGCTCGAACCGCCATTGAATTCAATAGGCAGGCGAACTTTAAAACCTACAAGGACTCTTTCTGGCCACAATAGTGATGGAAAAGTTGTTTCAAGAGTACTAACACCTGGACTGTCGCATGCTGGAGGGGGGATCCCTGGCAAAACTCCCATGGAAAATTACATAGTTTATGCAGAGTCTGCTTTTAAGCCATAATGGGCCTAAATCAACTAACATTCCCAAAGTGGCTGTCTCAAAACATCCCGTACAGAAGATAGATTGATAGATAGGATAGATAGATATACATAGATTGATAGTTAGATAGAAGAGAAGTAGATAGATTTGTTAGATATATAATTACCCTAATAAAGTCTAATAATTAAACATGCGTTCTTGGACCCAACTAGCTTGTGTTAATTAGTACTTTTCTTAGCACTTTAATCCCTGTTCCCCCCCCCCCTATCGGGGTTGTTCTATATGGCCTGCTTGATTACCCTGAAAAAATATAATAATAAGACATGCGGTCTGGTAAAAAAAAAAAACGAGAAAAAAAAAACGGCACGAAATATAGCCCTATAAAGGGCTTTTTGGGGTGCTGTGCTTGCAGCAGAGATGAGTGGAGTCCTTCTGGACTGTAAATACACTAGCCTAGCTATGTTTTTACTATTAATGTCAGGAGCAAAAACACAACACGTCCTCTCATTAAGAAAGCAAGGTCGCTATGAGTCTAAAATGGCGGATTCCGAGTAGCTGGGAGGGTCTGTGAGGGAGTGTCTGATGTTGATTGGCTCTAATGTGTCAGGCGGCTGTGACATAAAGGGTCAAAGTTTCCACAATGATGACACATAGGGGCGGATCGAACATCGCCATGTGTTCGCCCACAAACGCGAACTGTGAACAAGCTATGTTCGCTGTGAACCGTTCGCTGGGCGAACAGTTCGGGACATCACTATTGTAGATGAGGATAACAAATACTTGATGGTAAAGATGCTGAAACAGTTTACCTATACTGGGTTTGCAGGAGTTTCAGTTGTTGGTATAACTTGTTCCATTTGCTGAAACTGGTTTACCTAACTTGGTTTGCAGGAGTTTCAGTTGTTGGTATAACTTGGTTATAGAAACTGTTTACCTTGTATTGGTTTGCTGGAGTTTCTATTTGTCTAGTTGCGTGGGGTGTTCTCTGTATTATTGTTTAGAACCGTTTGAACAATTCTCTTTGTAGGCGTCTGTTGTTGCTGAAACTATATACCCTCCCAGGGTTTGCTGGAGTTTCAGTTGCTGGTAGTTGATCTATAGCGAAACTGTTTACCTTAAAGTGGTTTGCAGGAGTTTCAGATCAACTGGTAGTTTCAAAGAAATTTTCTTGACAGTTGCTGGAGCTGTTTACCTTTTTCAAGGTTTGCTGGAGCTTCAGGTATGGTGAGTGTCCGCTTCAAATCTTGTGGTGCTCGGTGTATAGCAGTCACCGGTAGCGGGTTTTTCTTATTCAGTCCTGGGTAGTCTTAGATGCAGATTTGAGTTGTTGGAGTGCACACTAGGGGCAAATCTACGTGTTTCGGCCTCAGCCTTTATCAAGATGCCCAAGGTGTGCTGGTCTTATGTTTTTAAAGGTGTAGGCGTGATTTCATTGGAGCAATTTGAAATCTGGATCAGCCTATCAGCAAAGTAATTTGAAACTACATTGTTTTTCATCAATTAAGACCTAGATTAGATTCATACTGTTGATATAAGGTTTTCAAAAAGGACCTTAGTTTACCTTAAACTTTAGAATAATTGAAAAATCGATTGTGAAACGAAAAAATGGATAACAATAATAAAAAAATATATTGATAATTAAAATAAACATTTTTGGAATATATAAGTGCAAAAAAAATTTAAGTGCAAAATTTTAAGCAAGGTGGATATCAGAACAATTAGATATTTGTTGCCTCTTGTTTTTGGGAGTTAAAAAGTTTTTTTACAGAAATCGTTTTTAAAATAGATTGTGCATGTCTATTTTCATTGATACAATATTTTTAATTGTTACGATTCTTTTCTTTGATACATTATTTTTGTTGGACAGTTTAGTAAATGTACCATTGCTTTAATTTGGTAGCGGTCCTATTTAGATTTTATAGACTTATATTGGTCTCCCTCTATGTTTATATCTTTAAGTTCTAGTATAGAAAGATCTTATGTTCTAGTATAGAAAGATCTTATTTAGAGAGGAGTTTTTGCTTATTATGTATGTGAGGATCAATTTGTATAGTACAGTGTATTTTACCTAAAAAAAAAATTAAATGTATAATTTGTGATTTATAGTGCAGATTGGTATTTCGCTATTGGCTGGTTATGTTAAATAAGAAAATTGAGATCAAATTCCATGTTTAGTCCGTGGGGGTGTAGAGTTTTAAAGGGAGTGGATATATTCTGCTTCTTTCTCAGAAGTAGATTTTCCTATGTTTCCCCCTCTTGGATTTAAAATGATTTTTTGAACTCCCCAATATTTCATATGTCTAGTATTGCCATTATGGCATTCTGTAAAGTGTTTGTATAGAATTGTGTTAGTGGCTTTATGCTCAATGTGATGTAGATGTTCTCTAATGCGATCTCTTAGCATTCGACTCGTTTGGCCAAAGTATTGATGGCCACATAAGCATTGTATGCAATAAATTACATTTTATCTGAGCAACGGATAATTTCTTTAATGTTAATATATTGTTTAGTGTTGTTTGATTGCAGAGATTTAATTTTGTACTGTGTTTGCATGATTTACAAGTTGGGCAGGGAAGAAGCCTTCCACTTTTTTGTTTAGGATGTTTTTAGTGCCTTGGGTGTTTCTTTCTTTATTTTAAAATTCGCTGGGAGAAAGAATATTTTTAAGATTTTTAGCTTTTTTAAAGATGATATCTGGTCTGTTTTTTAATTTGTGTCCTATAATCTGGTCTTGTTTTATGTAGTGCCAGTGTTTATTTAAGATTTTTCTGATATCTTGATGTTAGAATTGTATTGTGTTATGAAGGGTATGAAGAGGGGGTCTTCCTCTCTGTTGACATGATCCTTTTTTTTTTATGGTTTTAAAATTTGATCTCTATTCATTTCAAGGACTCCCATTTTGTTTTTTTCTAGAAATTGTGGATCATATTTCTTTCTTGAAATCTTTGTGTTAGTATTTCTGATTGTGTTGTATAATGATTTATATCTGAGCAATTTTTTCTGATTCTAATATATTGATTTTGTTGGAATATTTGTTTTCCATTTCGGTAATGACAGCTGTCATTGTGAATGTAATTATTGGCATCAGTTTTTTTTGAAAAATGTTTTAGTGGTGATTTCATTATTTACTATTTGTATTTCTATGTCCAAGAAAGTGGAAATTATTGGTGCTTGATTCGTGTGTGAAACTAAGGCCTAATGAATTGCTATTTATATCTTCTATGAATAGCTCGAGTAATTCTGGTTCCCCTTTCCAAATAAGGAACAGGTCGTCTATATATCTGTAATATTGCACAAGGTTCGCCCCCCAGGGACTTGAATTAATGTATTTGTTTTCAAAGTATCCCATAAATAAATTAGCATAGCTGGGGGCGAACCTTGTGCCCATTGCAGGTCCCTTTTGTTGTAAGAAAATGTCTTTATTAAAGAAAAAATAATTATTGTGAAGTATGAAGTGTATACAGTTTAAAATAAATTTGTTTTGTTCTATGTTGAGGTCTGGGTCCTCTATCCAGAAAAAATTTGGTAGCTTCTAAACCTTTTTTATGGTCAATATTTGTATAGGAGCGAATTAACAACGCATGTTTACCAGGAGATAATTATTTTTTCCAAGAAATTGTTTTTAGAATATTCAATAGTTGTGTAGAATCTTTGAGGTATGAGGTAAGTGTGTGACATATGTTTGTAGAAAGAAATCAACGTACTGAGAGAGATTGGAAGTGAGAGATCCTATACAGATATAATAGGGCGTCCTGGGGGTCTTTTGAGGTCTTTGTGAATTTTGGGAAGTATATAAAAAGTTGGGGTGATATGGGTTTTTGATATTCAGAAAGTCAAATTCATTTTTAGTAAGTATCCTATGTCTGAGGCCTTCTTTTAGAAGTGTCTCCAATTTTTGAATTTGATTTTTTATGGGGTTTGATCTGAGTTTTTTATATGTCACTCTCGTCTTCTAAGAGTCTATAGGACTCTTCTAAATATAAAGTCTTGTCCATAAGCACGATCCCACCACCCTTGTCAGCCGGCTTAATGGTGACGTCAGGGTTGTTTTTTTAGGTCGTTTAATAATTTTGAGTTCTTTTTGAGTCATGTTCCAATTTATGTATTTATTTTCATCATTTATATCAATGTCTTGTTTTAACCATTTTTTTCGAAGAGTTTAATAGGTTCACTTTTTTTCATTTGTTGGATAAAAGGTAGAAGTAGCTTTTAGATTTGTATGTTTATATCTAGATTCATTTTCTTTGAGGATTTTTTTTTTCTACAGGATTCTTGATAAAATATCTTTTTAAAGTAAGCTTTCGAATAAATTGATTTATGTTTATAGAGTATCAAATTTATTTAGTTTACATGAGGGTGCAAAGGATAGGCCTTTATTGAGTACTGCTTCTTGTAGTGGATTTAAAGGGTATTTGCTATTGTTAAATACTCCAGTGTTAGTTATTTGTTGTCTCTTTGGGGTGTTGTCTAGATTGTCTTCTATGCCTCCTGCCTCTAATCCTCTTTTGCTTCTTAGGGCATTCTTTGTGGAGGGAGGATGGATGTGTCTTCGTTTTTTGATGTAACTTCCCTCATGAGGGGCATGTCCTCTAAAAAAACCTTCCTGTTGTGTGTGGTGGGGTGCAGTGACCTAGTGGTTCATGTCCTTGAGCTATAGAAATCTATTTCTAGTGTTATTCTCCAATTGGATTGATCAATCACTTTGGTTCTTGTTGGTTGTTTCTGGAATGGCCTTGATTAGTGGAGGGCCGCTGTGTGTCGGTGGGTGTGGGGGAGGAGTGTACAGTCTGTTATTGGGTGATGCCTTAACATAATTTTGGTTTTGATCTTGGTCATATCTGTCTCTATAGAGGAATAATTATTGGTTTGAGGGTAGGAAATCATTGTAATTCCTCCTATGTGGATATTCTCTGCTTTTTGAGCATGGCCTCTATTGTTGTGATATGTGTAATTTTGAGGAGTAGTTTCTTTGTGATCTCATTTCTTGTCTCTTATAGCTTGAAAGAATGTGCATCTTGTGGTATTACAGTCAGTATAATAGTTCTCCTGAGTATAATTGTTTTCTGGGTTTCTATTCATGTATGTTATGATTTTCTGTTTGTATGGTTTGTTCGTCTTTGTGTCTGTATGATACATAGTGGTTTGTTTGCTTTCTTTGTACTGTGGTTATTGGATGTGGTGGCTATGGTTTGTTTGGTGTATTTTGTTGATTATTTTTTACCAAATAAGAAAGATCTGTCTTTTTTATTAGCATGGGGAAGGCTGTCAGATTGTTCATGTTTTCTAACAATAGGATTAGTTTCTATAGGGATATCTGGGATGTCATTGTCGTGAATAATCTTCTAAATCTCTATTGTATTTAGATATTTTATTTGCTAAAATGTTTTCATTGAACAATGAAATATTTTTAAAAATTTCTTTTTGATAATTTATGAATTCAGTGTTATTTTCAAATGTTTTCATAGTGATTTTATGTTTGTCTATTTCAGTTTTGGTTTCATTTAATGAAATATTTCTTGACTTCACTATAATTTTCATGAGTCCTAAAGAGGCTGTTTCAAGTATTTCGAACCATTCATTTGAGAGATCATTATTCAGGGCAAAGGTACAGTTTTTCTTTAAGCGGAGTCCTCTAGGGACCATATTATTGGCGATATATTTTTCTGTGTATTTGATTTCAATGGTGTTCTTTAGTTCTTTTATTAGTAGGTTTTCTAAATTTTCACATAGATCGGTGAGATTTTTAGGGGTATTGTGTAAGGTGTTCAACTCTGTGCTATTATTATCAGAGAAGATTCCTTGGAGGATTTCCTCTCTTTGAGCAAAAATGTCCATATTTAGATAAGTTTATAATTATATAAATATATATTAATAATCGTAGTGTATCAATGAGTGAATAAGTGATGGAAAATTTTGGGAATTATAAAGGTGTGTCTCTAACTCTAAAGAAGGTTAAAGATTATTAGTAAAAAACAATTAAGAGTGAGTGCACCTATTGGATTGAGACAGCTCAACCCTAATATACAGTTGTTCCTTCAAACTGTGCTGAATAATGTCATGTTGGAGATGAGTGGACAGGGAGTGAGCAGATAGAGGCATTGCTAGGTGTGCTTCAGCAAACAGTGACCTTTTTAAGGTCCTGGAGAGTTTCAGGAGGGATAGTTGGCAAAGTTCCCAAAATGTAAAAATGCAAAATACTTTGCAGCTCTATTTACAGTATATGTCTATCTCTCACTTATGCCTCTAAATTTGTATCTGAGTCTCAGTTGTGAGCAGGGTTAGGCACAGACAAATGCTGTGGCGGACATTTTCCAAAGGACAGAACTTAGTGAAGGACACCAAGGTACATTTGAAATTAAAAACATTACTTTATAGTGCTTGTTGTTATTATACTGATGCAGATACCACTGACCCTATAACCAGCCCTCCTCTGGCTATACCCATGTGCCAGTGTCACTACTGTGTCATTATATAGTGCTTGGTGTTATTATACTGATGCAGATACCATTGATTCTATAACCAGCCCTCCTCTGACTTAACCCATGTGCCAGTGTCACTACTGTGTCATTATATAGTGCTGTATGTTATTACACTGATGCAGATACCATTGATTCTATAACCAGCCCTCCTCTGACTTAACCCATGTGCCAGTGTCACTACTGGGCCATTATATAGTGCTGGGTTTTATTACACTGATACAGATACCACTGATACTATAACCCATGTGCCAGTGTCAATACTGTGTCATTATATAGTTCTATGTGTTATTATACTGATGCAGATACCACTAGGGTTGCCACCTATCCCTTAAAATACAGAACACTTATAAGTTACACATGCTGCAGGGTGTTCAGGGAGGAATATGAATAGTGCTGTCCAGAAACACAATACATGTTCCTCCCTGCACACCCTGCAGCATGTGTAACTCATAATTGTCCAGGAAAACATGGCTGAGGTGGCAACCCTAGATACCACTGATTTTATAAAAAACCCTCCTCTGGCTATACCCATGTGCCAGTGTCACTACTGTGTCATTATATAGTGCTGGGTGTTATTATACTGATGCAGATACCACTGATTCTATAAAAAAAAACCTCCTCTGGCTATACCCATGTGCCAGTGTCACTACTGTGTCATTATATAGTGCTGGGTGTTATTATACTGATGCAGATACCACTGACCCTATAACCAGCCCTCATCTGGCTATAGCAATGAGCCAGTGTCACTACTGTGTCATTATATAGCGCTGGGTGTTATTATACTGATGCAGATACCACTGACCCTATAACCAGCCCTCCTCTTGCTATACACATGTGCCAGCGTCACTACTGTGTCATTATATAGTGCTGGGTGTTATTATACTGATGCAGATAACACTGATCCTATAACCAGCCCTCCTCTTGCTATACACATGTGCCAGTGTCACTACTGTGTCATTATATAGTGCTGGGTGTTATTATACTGATGCAGATAACACTGATCCTATAACCAGCCCTCCTCTGGCTATACCCATGTGCCAGTGTCACTACTGTGTCATTATATAGTGCTGGGTCTTATTATACTGATGCAGATACCACTGATCCTATAACCAGCCCTCCTATGGCTACACCCATGTGCCAGTGTCACTACTGTGTCATTATATAGTGCTGGGTGTTATTATACTGATGAAGATACCACTGACCTTATAACCAGCCCTTGTCTGGCTATACGCATGTACCAGTGTCACTACTGTGTCATTATATAGCGCTGGGTGTTATTATACTGATGCAGATAACACTGATCCTATAACCAGCCCTTGTCTGGCTATACACATGTGCCAGTGTCACTACTGTGTCATTATATAGCGCTGGGTGTTATTATACTGATGCAGATACCACTGACCCTATAACCAGCCCTTGTCTGGCTATACACATGTACCAGTGTCACTACTGTGTCATTATATAGCGCTGGGTGTTATTATACTGATGCAGATACCACTGACCCTATAACCAGCCCTTGTCTGGCTATACGCATGTACCAGTGTCACTACTGTGTCATTATATAGCGCTGGGTGTTATTATACTGATGCAGATACCACTGACCTTATAACCAGCCCTTGTCTGGCTATACGCATGTGCCAGTGTCACTACTGTGTCATTATATAGTGCTGGGTGTTATTATACTGATGCAGATACCACTGATTCTATAACCAACCCTTGTCTAGCTATACGCATGTGCCAGTGTCACTACTGTGTCATTATGTAGTGCTGGGTGTTATTATACTGATGCAGATACCACTGACCCTATAACCAGCCCTTGTCTGGCTATACACATGTACCAGTGTCACTACTGTGTCATTATATAGCGCTGGGTGTTATTATACTGATGCAGATACCACTGACCCTATAACCAGCCCTTGTCTGGCTATACGCATGTACCAGTGTCACTACTGTGTCATTATATAGCGCTGGGTGTTATTATACTGATGCAGATACCACTGACCTTATAACCAGCCCTTGTCTGGCTATACGCATGTGCCAGTGTCACTACTGTGTCATTATATAGTGCTATGGGTGCTAGGTTATAGAAAAGCTAGGATTAAAGATAGAGAGGAATTTTTTAAAAAGAAAAATGAAGGCATTATGAATATTAATGGCAATAGTGTTAATAAATCCACAAATACACAGCCCAAATCTAACAATTTAAGATTTATCACCAAATTCAATAGTAACCACCATAAAATTAAACACATTTTGTGTAAACATTGGTATATTTTAAGAAATGACTGCATTCTCAAAAACATTTTAGAAGAGTTCCCTATCTGCACTTTTAAGAGAGCTCCTACATTAAAAAATAAATTAGCACCGAGCAAGGTGGTAATGAAGAAATATATTAAAGGGAGCAACACAAATAGTTGGCCAATGGGCAAAAGGGGTTTTTACAGATGTAATCGACCGAACTGTGGTCTTTGCAAATATACTTCAGGTAATAGGATCAAATTTCAATCTGCTTCCACAAAGGAAGAATTTGAAATAAATTCTAGATTCACTTGTGATTCAAGTTATGTGGTATATCTCCTTGAATGTCAATGTGGAATTCAGTACATTGGTAGGTCCTCAAGACCCCTAAAAAAGAGATGGGGGGAACATAATAGAAATATAAAGAATGGGGTGGCCAACCATAGTGTTCCAAGACACAGTAAAAACTGTCATGACGGACAAACTGAACTTTTTAATATTTTTCCATTAGAACAGATTGCTCCTAAATGGGGTAGGAATAGGTTAACCCATCTAAGACAGAGAGAGACATTTTGGATTTGGAAGCTTAAGACTCTCCAACCCCATGGCTTAAACGAAAATATAGACATGGCCGCTTTTAATTAAGATATAAGACCTATATATTAATAGTTGCAATATTTGTCAATGATAGCAACAGTTATGTTATAATTTATTCGATATATATCATTTGATTTATATTTATACTTTAGATTAATATTTTATGTTATATTATTAACTTTTATTATTAGTCTAGTATACGGTTATCTGTCCGATCACAGCGGTTTTAAAATCAGATAATACATATAGATGTTTAGACATGAGTGATAACATTTGCTTTTTGAGTATGTTTTTATATTAATTTTTATATTTTTTTACTATATGTAAATGCATGATCAACTAACTCTAGTGAATTGGTGCCAAAAATAGATAACACTATAAATACTAGTGAGACAGTACCACTTGGCAATATAATATTTACGATCTGTTTAACTGTCAGTTTAAAACTGTCATGTGTGCCGATGATAAACATCACATATACGATGGCAGGCACGTCATTGGCCAAGCCCCTTGGTGGGATCCAATTACATCAGAGACAAATCGAACTTAGGCAGTTTAAAATTGTCATGTGTGCCGATGATAAACATCACACATACGATAGCGGGCACGTCATTAACCAAGCCCCTTAGGGAGAACCAATTACATCAGAGATAAATCGAACTTAGGCACTGATTGGCTAAGGTTTTTTTAGTTGCTCACGCATGCGCCCTGGGTCGGGATAGACGCCGATATGGGGCTATAAAATTTTGCTATTTTGTATCTGAAATTACACCTGAGGAAGCGGTCTAAGTAACCGAGAAACGCGTAGTGTAACATTGTTTTTAATAAATATATATTTTTAAACTAATCAGTACAAGTAGCACGGCTTTTTCTAGCAACTTTGCACACCCAATATTGGTAGCCAGACTTGCACTCATCTGAACACTGAGCTGCAGGGAGATCTAAGTGTGCTGCATGGGAGCCCATGTGTAAGCCGAACAAGTGAACCTGGGATCGATGCTATCAGTAAGCTGGACAGCTGACAAGTGTCCAGGAGGCTCTTGTGGCACTTCTCAAGTGCCTTACATCTTGTGAGTACATTACATTTGTTGCGCTATATCAAATGATCACACTGATACACACTATTGTGGCACTTTTGTGTTTTTTGTCTTAAACAGCACGGTATAGACGCAGTTCTGATACATTTCAGCTAGCTGGACGGCTGCTAACAGTTCAGAAGGCATTTGTGGCACTTCTCAAGTGCTGGAAATTTTGTAAGTAGTTTTTATTTGGGGGCAAGGCCTACTGAATTCAAAACGATACACACCATTTGGCGCCTCTTCTCTCTTTTCTCTCTTTTGAACAGAACCTGTGATTGCCAACACCTTTCTGGAATGAGATTGCGGCCTGGAGATTATAAATACCTCTGAGAGTGTGGACTATCATATTACACATTGTTAAAGAGATAGTTTATTTATTATAGTTAACTATATCATATTAAGATACTCTTAACCTACCAAGTTTTAAATTTATTTGTAGGTTGTTTTTATTATTATTGTTCTTGTTGTATTATTGACAATATTTACAACTTTTTCTATGACAGTTTTGCAGCACTATTGCACATTAGTACTGGCGGAACATTGCTAGTAATTAAGGGCGCCTCTAATTTTATTTCTAATAATTTTCACTGGGTGTTATTATACTGATGCAGATACCACTGATTCTATAACCAACCCTTGTCTAGCTATACGCATGTGCCAGTGTCACTACTGTGTCATTATATAGTGCTGGGTGTTATTATACTGATGCAGATACCACTGATTCTATAACCAACCCTTGTCTAGCTATACGCATGAGCCAGTGTCACTACTGTGTCTTTGTATAGAGCTGGGTGTTATTATACAGATGCAGATAAACATCCAGTATTTCACTCAGGCTTTATTGCATAACTTATCACTAGCAGTCTAGTAACCCAAGACTTGTTTCATGCATGAAACTAATTTACTAGAATGAAAAAAACGTAAGAACATAACAATAAAAATTGACGGCACGAAGATTATCCATTTTTACAGCTAGTTTTTAGAGAAATTATTTAATAAGAGTCTTGAAGTAAATATCCAATCAAAAAATTGACAATATATTGACATGATCCCTGCTGGCATTTCAGTTCGATATGGAGAAATCAGGAATAACAAGTGTAACATAAACATACATTAAAATACATGTGGCTCATCCCTGGGCTACATACCTTAGTTGTTATTTATAGATCACTGATTGAATGTTTTGAGGGGCGCAGATTGGTCAGATGAGTAAATATAACGGTAATGCAATAACTGAGGTAGGAAGATGGAGTTTTTGTGTAAATTTAGCAACATAAATAACCCCTGCTGATTAATCATTGTACTGGGGTAATATCTAAGCAAGTTGTTTATTTGTAATATGATATGGCGTTTTTGTTTATACTCACGGGTTGCTAAGCAACATAAATAGCCCCAACCAATCAACATGTATTTTATTATCAAATTTGCTATGTTTTCTTATTATTCTTTCTTGAGGAGATATCTAGATAGGTAGTGTGCACATGTCTGGAGCACAATATGACAGGAAAAGTGCTGCTATATAGTGCTCTTGCTAATGCATAACATTGGTTCAAAACTGCTGCCATTTAATACTGCAAACACGTGCACACTCCTGATCTTACCTTCCTGCTTTTCATCAAAGGAAAACAAGAAAACAAAGAACATTTGATGACAGAAATAAACTGGAAACTGTATGCTCTATCTGAATCATGAAAGAAAAATGTTGGGTTTTGTGTCCTTTTAAGTTGAATAGGAGGTGTTAGATGTACCTGGAATTGTGCTGGATTATAAATCCCATTGTTACAAATGAGGTCTCTAATAGAGCCTACTCCGCTGCCTTTCCATAATGATGGGGGAGAATTTAACAGGGCTACCAATAACCCTTGGACAGAATGGATAGGGAAGGTTGTAGTTAATAGTATTTTGTCCCAGAAGTTTAGGTTACACTTGAGTATGAAATCACATGCTGCTAAATGAACACATCTCATACTTATAATGGGAAGAGCTAATTAGTGTTCTAGTAACATTCACCTTAATACTGCATTACAAGTGCCCAATACAGGTGATAATCAACTTCTAATATTCTTTTTTTAAAACTGAAAAAAATAGTCACTCTGAACTTCACTGGCACAAAGTGACACAACCTAAATGCCCCTGGTTCTAAAAACCCCTCTGCTATTATCCCATAACTGCCAGAACATTATTAACCACAAGACGTCAGCCCTTCATCCCAAAAAACTCACACTATTAGCACCTAAGCTGCCAGTCTCTTATAACATAAAAATAGCCCTGCTATTAATGTCTAAGTCACCAGACTCCCATTGAAAATAAATAAATAAATAATCTTTCTGATATTAAACTCTAAGCCATCAGACCCCATCAGTAAACCCTCTGTGCTATTAGCCCCCTTCCTGCCAGACCCCCTAAATACTAATCCACTCCTGTGGTGGACCCTCCAACCTCAAGTCTACACACCTAAATGACTACTAACCCCCTACCATGCCCCCCCCCAAAGCTAACTCCCCCAGCCTAAATTGACTAATACTTTACAAACCCCCACTGATCTCCCAGTGCAAATCCTACAAACTAAACTAATCCCTAACCTAAGACCCCAAAAAGCCCCCTAAATCCAAAAAATGTAATCATAATTAATGGGGCTGAGTCTCTAAATCTCTCCAGATTAGATGTTATTTTTTCACGCTGACCCTCGCAGGGGCTGCCGTGGTGGAATTATTGTAAAAAAAAAGGGGGGCTGTTCCTGCGAGTGGCAAGATGTCTCCTATATAAAGTAATAGAGCTCGCTGGAAAGGAACACTTTGTTCCATAGAGCAAAGTTAGCAGTGAGCAGGGGGGTCACTCTAAAAATTAAATCCTGCATCCAATATAAATCACATTACGCTGCTCTCTGCGTATAGCATCTTACAATTGCTTCTATTTTTGCATGCATGTGTTTTTCTATTTGGACTATAAGTATTCTGAGTGTTTTGAGAAAAGCTCGCCAACTTCTAGCTGCCAAGAAAAAACTGTGAGATCTGCAGTGCAAAAATCTTTACAGAATTACTCTGGGATTAGCGAGATAATTTCATATACGCCCCTGGAACACACATTTTCAGCCCATTTTTTGCAAGAGTAACAGTTACACTTTGAATGTTGTACTTCCTGTTTACTTAAATTACAATTTACACTGTGCATAATAGATATGATTTATTCCTGTGTAATTTACATACAAATTTTACATTTTTGATAAAACACGATTTTTAGTGAAGAATTTTGTTACAATTTTTGATGCACCCTAAGACCTAGATTTGGAGTTTGGCGTTAGCCGTGAAAACCAGCGTTAGAGGCTCCTAATGCTGGTTTTAGGCTACCGCCGGTATTTGGAGTCACTCAAAATAGGGTCTAACGCTCACTTTTCATCCGCGACTTTTCCATACCGCAGATCCCCTTACGTAAATTGCGTATCCTATCTTTTCAATGGGATCTTTCTAACTCCGGTATTTAGAGTCGTTTCTGAAGTGAGCGTTAGACATCTAACGACAAAACTCCAGCCGCAGGAAAAAAGTCAGTAGTTAAGAGCTTTCTGGGCTAACGCCGGTTTATAAAGCTCTTAACTACTGTGCTCTAAAGTACACTAACACCCATAAACTACCTATGCACCCCTAAACCGAGGTCCCCCCACATCGCCGACACTCAAATAATTTTTTTTAACCCCTAATCTGCCGACCGCCACCTACGTTATCCTTATGTACCCCTAATCTGCTGCCCCTAACACCGCCGACCCCTGTATTATATTTATTAACCCCTAACCTGCCCCCCACAACGTTGCCTCCACCTACCTACACTTATTAACCCCTAATCTGCCGACCGCAAAGCGCCGCCACCTACGTTATCCTTATGTACCCCTAATCTGCTGCCCCTAACACCGCCGACCCCTATATTATATTTATGAACCCCTAATCTGCCCCCCTCAACGTCGCCTCCACCTGCCTAAACTTATTAACCTCTAATCTGCCGACCGGACCTGATCGCTACTATAATAAAGTTATTAACCCCTAATCTGCCTCACTAACCCTATAATAAATAGTATTAACCCCTAATCTGCCCTCCCTAACATCGCCGACACCTAACTTCAATTATTAACCCCTAATCTGCCGACCGGAGCTCACTGCTATTCTAATAAATGTATTAACCCCTAAAGCTAAGTCTAACCCTAACACTAACACCCCCCTAAGTTAAATATAATTTAAATCTAACAAAATTAATTAACTCTTATTAAATATATTATTCCTATTTAAAGCTAAATACTTACCTGTAAAATAAATCCTAATATAGCTACAATATAAATTATAATTATATTATAGCTATTTTAGGATTAATATTTATTTTACAGGTAACTTTGTATTTATTTTAACCAGGTACAATAGCTATTAAATAGTTAAGAACTATTTAATAGCTAAAATAGTTAAAATAATTAAAAATTTACCTGTAAAAGAAATCCTAACCTAAGTTACAATTAAACCTAACACTATACTATCAATAAATTAATTAAATAAACTACCTACAATTACCTACAATTAACCTAACACTACACTATCAATAAATTAATTAAATACAATTCCTACAAATAAATACAATTAAATAAACTTGCTAAAGTACAAAAAATAAAAAAGAACTAAGTTACAAAAAATAAAAAAATATTTACAAACATAAGAAAAATATTACAACAATTTTAAACTAATTACACCTACTCTAAGCCCCCTAATAAAATAACAAAGACCCCCAAAATAACAAAATGCCCTACCCTATTCTAAATAACTAAAGTTCAAAGCTCTTTTACCTTACCAGCCCTGAACAGGGCCCTTTGCGGGGCATGCCCCAGAAGTTCAGCTCTTTTGCCTGTAAAAAAAAACATACAATACCCAAGCCCCCCAACATTACAACCCACCACCCACATACCCCTAATCTAACCCAAACCCCCCTTAAATAAACCTAACACTAAGCCCCTGAAGATCTTCCTACCTTGTCTTCACCTCACCGGGTTCAACGATCTGTCCAGAAGAGCTCCTCCGATGTCCTGATCCAAGCCCAAGCGGGGGGCTGAAGAGGTCCATGATCCGGCTGAAGTCTTCATCCAAGCGGGAGCTGAAGAGGTCCATGATCCGGATGAAGTCTTCATCCAAGCGGGAGCTGAAGAGGTCCATGATCCGGATGAAGTCTTCTATCAACGGCATCTTCAATCTTCTTTCTTCCGGATCCATCTTGCAGACCTCCGACGCGGAACATCCTGCTGGCCCGACGGACTAACGACGAATGACGGTTCCTTTAAGGGACGTCATCCAAGATGGCGTTTCTCGAATTCCGATTGGCTGATAGGATTCTATCAGCCAATCTGAATTAAGGTAGGAATATTCTGATTGGCTGATGGAATCAGCCAATCAGAATCAAGTTCAATCCGATTGGCTGATCCAATCAGCCAATCAGATTGAGCTCGCATTCTATTGGCTGATCGGAACAGCCGCAGCTCCACATTTATTACCAATAAATATATAACATTAACATATAAATATTAACCAAACAATTAACCAATTGACAACAAACCCTAAAACCCTCAGGAGGTGCTTGCCTAAACTAAGCCACCAGACTTTTGTCCACCTTCCAACCTACTTGCCTCCCCTAAACACACAGGGGGTACACCTCATTAAACATCCACTTAATCCACCCAGCAAGCACCCCCCGCCAAACTAGCTGCGACAAAGCAATAATTAGGGAGGTAGATACTGCTTCTACCACAATGGTTCTAGAAGATGCCGTGTTTCCAGTTGGCCCTCTCCTAAATGAACTAAGCCCCGCCCCCTTTAAGCCCCCACCCCTTGCTCAATTAAGTGAGGGTCAAAAGCCTTCCCTTTCCATTTGTTACTCCGGGCTCACTTGACCCTCATATGCATTACTCTGCAAGGATAAATAAATGACACAGACACCAACCTGGGTTGTAAAGGCCGCAGCTCCACATTTATTACAAATAAATATATAACATTAACATATAAATATTAACCAAACAATTAACCAATTGACAACAAACCCTAAAACCCTCAGGAGGTGCTTGCCTAAACTAAGCCACCAGACTTTTGTCCACCTTCCATCCAACTTGCCTCCCCTAAACACACAGGGGGTACACCTCATTAACCATCCACTTAAGCCACCCAGCAAGCACCCCCCGCCACCAGCGAGGCTAACACAGCCTCAGCCCACCACCCGCTGCAAGGCCTTTAGAACCCCTTCACTTAAATTAAAATTGAACAGATGAATGCCCACCTCATTTAGGTGCACCAAGTCTTTTGAGAAGAAACATCTTCCTGACTCCCCCTCAAACTCTACATGTCTGATTGATGTCCCACCTCTTTTATTCACAAAACCACTTATTGTCCTATTAGCTTTCCGCCTTGAAGCATCCAACCTTATCTCATCCCAGGCCGCTCTCCATGAACACCTAGGTTCGATCTCAGACCATATCAAAATTAACCCTGGAAACGGCTCCCACAACCTTTCCATATCCCTTTGTATCGAGTCAATAAGTCTCTTTTGAGGTAAATATCCCAAGTCATTGCCTCCCGCATGAATAAGTAACATACCTGGTGGGTTGAACAGACGGGCATACTCCACTACCTTAAAGGGACATTAAACACTTTGAGATGGTGATATAAAATGATAAATTGTATATAAAAAAAACAACTCTGCAATATACTTTCATTATTTATTTTGTCCTCTTTGCCTGTAATTCCATTCTGAAATTGTGAGCTTTTCGGTTCCTGTTAGAAATGGAAGTGCAGAACACTGTTAAGTCCAGCACAACCATTGGCTGCACACTCTAGTGACCTATTTATAACTGACCCTAATTGGCCACAGCAGAGAAGGTAACACAAGTTACAACATGGCAGCTCCCAGTGTTTTATAGGCACTAAAACTTTACACTTATTTTCTCTGATAATGAAACTATAAAAAATACATCTACATGTTAGTCATAGACTAATCTTTTCTTTGAATGCATCATTCTATCTAGCATGTATTTAGTGTTTAATGTCCCTTTAATAAGGATCTGGTCACATTTCATGCATCCGAAGCCAAACCACCTCAGAACAGCCGTATTCGGGTCAATCCCCAATTGGCTCCCCTTCTCCTTAGACATAGCTGCTGTTCATGCTCTTGCTATATACGAATGACCAATTAGCCAACATGAAATGGGACCTGCAACAACACAATAGGCCACATTAGCGAATTATAACATCAGCGCAGGACAAACATATGACTGAAACCTCCTAGATTCCCACCTACCAATTCTCCTGATCACTTGCTCCCCCAAACCTAAGGCACTAGCCTCCGTAGCCGCCCCTATTCTGAATGAGTGGGACCCAAACTCAGATGCTGCGAAACCCGCCCCATCCAGAGCTTTTCTAAACACCGCTACAAACTGAAAGTGTGATAAAAAGGACCCATCTTCATGTACCAACAGGGCCCCCCCCCTCTTGACTCCTCACCCCCAAGAAGCTCTGTACTGCTGACACCGGGCAACATTCTCCACCCACCGCCCCCAGGCTGACCAGCGCACCTTTGCCTAGCTGATCGGTCTTCGACTTTCGTAATCAAATATGAACCTTATCACCCTCCAACCATACATCCCCAAACTGTAAACCTCCAGCCTCCCTTCTATTTGCACTCACTAGCTCTGATATTCGGAAAGCCCCGAAAAAGGCTAACACAAAAGCTGATTTAAAAAGTAAGAATTCAAAGTAAGATGTACACATACCTTGCAGCACCCTCACCACCGCCTTCAGAACAGAAAAAACTACAGGCCTTCTAGCGTCCCCCCTTTCTTCTCTCCGGTTCCAACCTCTGGCGGCTAGCCGCACTACAAATGCTTTAGTTATATCCTCCCAGCCCAACAACTGAAATAGAAATGCCAGAGCGGACAGTCTCCTCTGCACCATAGCTTTAGAAGCCCTTTCAGCTTGCCATTCCCTCATCCACTGCAGCAAAAGGTCTAGCCTGTTTATACTCCTACCCCTTTCCAGATTACCTCTTACAAAAGCCCACCAGTGATTCCATACCTGCCAGTAGGCCTTCCAAGTTGAACAAGATAATGCTCCCCTCACCAGGCCCACTAGATCGGAAATGCCATGGACCATAGGATCTTCGGACATGGATCTCCCACCTCCTCTGCGGCTGGGACCAAGGTTTGAAAACGATCCCACTGCAAACGGGAAAGAGCATCATCTATCCCATTGTTACAGCTACATGAACGGCTCTAAAACAGACATTGTTCCTCAAACAGTCCAGCACAAACAATCTTAACAAATGAACTACTGGCGGAGAACTAGCTGTCAGTCTGTTAACTGCCATCACCACCCCCATGTTGTCTGATCTAAAAGTGACTCTTTTGTCCGCAAGACTCGATGGCTACACCTTCAAAGCAACCCATAGTGGAAATAACTCTAGAAAGGTAACATTCTTCATCAGTCCAGCCTCCACCCACTCCCCCGGCCATTGGACCATGCACCACCATCCTCCCATGTAAGCCCCAAAACCAATACCACCAGCCGCATCGGTAAACAGCTCCAAATGAGATGCCAGGACCTTAGGCTGCGGGATCAGGGTTCCCCCTTGAAACTGTCGAGGAACGACATCCACACCTTCAGATCCTCTTTGTACTGCCATGAAAGTCGCACATGATGATGAGGTTCCTTCACTCCCGCCAACGCCAATGACAACCTCCTTGAAAACACTCTCCCCACTGGCATGATGCGGCAGGTAAAATTAAGCTTCCCCAACAAAGATTGCAGTTCCTTCAATGTTGCCTTCTGCTTCCTCATTACTGCCGCCACTGTCTCCTTCAGATCCACCAAGTTATCCCATGGCAGACTGCATTCCATAGCAACGGAATCAATGTTGATTCCCAAGAAATTCAAAGATGTACATGGCCCTTCCGTTTTCTCTGTCGCCACTGGAATTCCAAAGTCGGCTGCCACTTGCCCAAAAACTTCCAACAGCCTACGGCACTCGTCCTCTTCCAGCCTACCCACGAACAAGAAGTCGTCTAAATAATGGACCAAGGATCTACATTTCGCCCGCTTGGTCACGACCCACTCAATAAACAAACTAAATTTCTCAAAGTATGAACAAGATATGGAACAGCCCATTGGCAACGCTAAATCAACAAAATAAGAGCCATCGAAAAAACAACCTAACAAATGGTGACAACTCGGGTGTACTGGGAGCAGCCGGAAAGCAGCCTCCACATCCACCTTCGCCAGCAGTGCCCCCCTACCCACTTTTCGCACCAACTCAGCCGCCTTATCAAACTATGCATACCGAACCGCTGTCAGTTCCGGGTCAATCCCATCATTTATGGACTCCCCTTTTGGGTGGGACAAGTGATGTATCATCCGGAAATGACCTGCCGTCTTCTTTGGCACCACCCCCAACGGCGATACCCGTAACTTGGGCAAAGGGCGTTCAGCAAAAGGACCGGCCATACGCCCTAGCTGCACCTCTTTCTGTAACTTATCCCGCACTACCTGCGGGAATTCCCTAGCCGACTTCAAGTTTCTAACTACTTGAGATTCCGGCCTATCAACAAAAGGAATCAAAAACCCAGAACTAAAACCCACTAACAATAACTCAGCATCCTCCTTTGTGCCCCAATTACCGTACATTTTTAGCCACGGGGCCATCCTTCCTACCCTCACCGGGGTCCGTGCCCAAAACGGCCACTTCTCCTGACTGTCCCCCAAGCTTCCCCTTGCGGAAGCACCGGCTCTGGGGATGCATTCCCCTGCAAGTTGAGCATTCATGCTTATATTTGCATGTAGTTCCAAATCTGCAGGACCCATCGTTGTATTGGAAACATAGTCCTTTTCTAATTGCCACCGCTGTCCCGCTGGCCTGACCTCTCCCGAAACCTGCGCTCGTCCCCCGAAAGGACTGGCTCCCCCGCAATGACGTCATGATTTCTAGCCATATCCCCATGTCCCGGTCATCCCACCGCATGTCCCGCTTTACTGCAATACGCTGACGAAACTGCTCATCGTAGCGCCACCAGGCCACCCCCCCCCCCCATACGTTCTGTATGCTGAAGAAATCTCATCATAATAGCAGAAAAGGGGGGAGCCCTGCTCTGGAAACTTTTCCGCTATGACACTGGCCAGTATGCAAAAGGCCCTGGACCAGTTTGCAAACGTCTTGGGCAGCTTCCTGTACCTCTTTTTCCTCTCCTCCTCCTCCTTATTACCCGGCTCCACTTTATTGTCTTCCTTAATTTCCAAAAATTGATCCAATGGTAAGATTGAGAAAATCTCAAAAAATTCCCTTTTCCAGATCTTTTCCTTCGTCTCTGCCGTCAAGTGGAGGCCCAATGGTCCTATAGAGCACAGGCACGGCCGCCTGAAAGCCTCTTCAGACACTTTCAGGCCCCCCTGTCCTGCACTGGATCCTCCTGCTGAACTGGATCCTCCGGCCCGTTATCCCTGCTGGCCCAGTGCCACCTGCCCCGGTCGTCCAGGCCCTTGCCGCATCCGCTCCCTCCATCCTCGGCCCTGCTCCTTGCCTCTCCATCTGTGCTATCAATGCCCTAAGCCCCTCCAGAAGAGTCATTCGACCCGCATCCATCCCTGCATTCATACCAGAAGCATTAACATTTTGAGACACCTCCCCTGAAGTAGTGGGTGCCGTTGAACGTCCGGATCCTGCAGCTGCCAGCCCCCCAGCTGCAGCCGTAGGAACTGCGTCTCCCCTTGGGTCTGTTCTGTGTTCTGCGGCCCTTCTGGATGCCGACCACCTCCTGGACCTGGAGCGGGTGCGCCGTGCTGTGGTCCTGCCTCTTTCTTGCCGTTCCAGCCTCGCCCAGGTTGGAGACGACCGGTCCCGATCTCTGCCTCTATAAGGTAGCGGGGAACGTGAGTGCCCCCTCCTGTACCCTGCTCCTGCTTGATCCTCCCTCCTGCTGCCCCTGGCCCGGACTGGGCTGGGCCGTACGTCCTGCAATGTAGAAGAGAGAAACCTGGCAGTACCCTCACTCCTCTCCCGTCTTCTAGATACCTCCCTCTCTCTTCTGTCCACCTCCCCTTCCATGCACCTCTACCTCCCCAGGCAAGAGCTCCCAGCTCCGCCGTCTGCTCCCTCTGAGAAGGCCTGTAATAACTGGGCCAAGGCATCAGTGTCACTCACCCTGCCCGTGCGAACCGGTCCCGCTGGTGACCTCATTTCCCCTTCCTCCTCTTCAAAGTCGCTATAGCGCTCCAGTATATGCAGGGAGTCCCCCTCCGCCTCCAGTAGTTCCATGTTCAGGTCCTGAATTGCTGCTGGACTACTAGAGCCCACTGAAATATCAAAGGATACTGTTAACAAAATCCCCCCCCATATCCAAATTACCATGTCCTGCCTAAGGGGAAATGGCT
Organism: Bombina bombina; assembly: GCF_027579735.1. Classification (NCBI taxonomy): domain Eukaryota; kingdom Metazoa; phylum Chordata; class Amphibia; order Anura; family Bombinatoridae; genus Bombina; species Bombina bombina. The sequence continues at coordinate 228,415,092 of NC_069503.1, read as the reverse complement.
ATGACTATACTTCACACCCTTTGGAAACCCCTTTTTTTTATATCCTTACCCTTAAATAATTCAGCCTGGCCCCTGCAGCCCCTACCGCTAAGCACAGCTCTGAGATCCATTCTTAGCTACTGATTCCACATACTGTCAAACAGCCCCCCCCCCTTTTCTCATCTTGGTGCATCTCTACCGCACCCCCTCTTATGCCGTTCGCGGCATCCCCAATCCAGGGCCCCAACCGAGTCCCCCCCAGCCTACCGCCATTTGCCCTGTTGTACCTGTGCCCCGGTGCCCTGTCAAGGCCATACATTGGTGAATCAGTGGCACTTACCTTCCACCTCCACCATCCCGCTGCTACTCCGCGCGGCCGCCGACTCCTGCAGCCTAGACACAGCTCCCGCCTCCACAGCTGCCGCATCCATCCACTCCAAACTCCGTCTGTCGTCCTCTGCTGCTCCTCGACCCCTCCAGCCTCGCCTCCCAGCCGATGCCGAGCCGCCTCTCTTGCGCCTCCCCGCTCCATCCAGGCATAATCTCTCCTGAGGCCTGGACTGCCCGCTTCCTCTCGCCGCCACTTCACCTCCACTGCTCTCGCCGGGCTCTCCCGGCCATCCAACCGCCGCTTCAACTGCTGGAGGACCCAGCCAGCTCCCTTGTCCCACGACAGCGAGGTCGCAAGCTCCACCAGCTCCTTCAACTGCGCCATGGCCGTCAGCTCCTTGATGCGTGGTAGAAGTAAAAACTGCTTCTACCACAATGATTCTAGAAGATGCCGTGTTTCCGGTTGGCACTCTCCTAAATGAACTAAGCCCCACCCCCTTTAAGCCCCCACCCCTTGCTCGATTAAGTGCAGGTCAAAAGCCCTCCCTTTCCATTTGTTACTCCGGGCTCACTTTAAAGAATTATCCCCTTTAGTATTTGTGATATATATCTTCTGGTACAAATGACATATAAGAAGCACCGTAAAAAAAAAAAAAAAAAAAAACTATTCTGATACATGATTACATCAGTTAATAGTGGGAATTTCTTGCAAAAGGTTCCTATACATAATAGCTTTTAAAAATTTTTTACATAAAGGCTTTTAAAATATAGAGAAAAATAACATGAAAAAATGTATTCTCATCCAAAATCAAATTTGATATTTCTATCCCAATTTGTAATTTTACAAAGACATCTGCATTAGTTTTCTTGTGTAAAATGCAAACTACTTGTGTACTCATTAAACATGTTACACCCATTAGTTAAATAGGTTGCAATAATGGAGTCTTTAGTCAAAGTTACAGAGCACATTTAGGAACCCCCACGATGATATGCCCTGCAGAATGCAATGCCATTAATAATGAGGTCGTTATTTCCTTTGTATCCTCTGCTTTTGTCACCCACATACATTTTTATCAATTGCTTAAAATTTCAGCTGATGCTAAATATGCTAAATACACTTTGAAAGACTTTATAATGCTGTCTTTTTTTTAACTACTTATTTGCATAAAGGTCTGTTTGACTGCTTTTTATTTTATTTTATTCCTTTTCCAATTAAAATCATAAAAAAAAAATCTGTATTTTTATGAATAAATTATTAAATTAAGCACTTTAAAAATACACTGTTTTCCACTGGGGAGATGCTTTGTAAATTATTAACACACATTAGCTCTTGGCTACAACAATTTTCCTTAAATTTTTTATGTGATTTTTCTTGTTCATATACTCAGTTCCAGGTATGTGTACACAACAGGGGCTCCATTACATATGCAGCGTCGCTCACAAAATCCTCCGCCGCCGGATTTTACGCGATTTTGGTATTACATATATGGCGTACCATACAAGTTACACGCGTATATTTCACACTTCGGCCGTAATTTTTATCCCCATAGACTAACATAGAACAGCCGCGCAATTTGGTATCCAATATACAGCGTAAGGACTTACACGCGGAGAATTCAGAAAATATACTCCATTCTCATCTCGCCACATATTGCAGGCGCAGCAACCCTTGCACTGACTAAAAAAGCAACGTAACTCCCTGGAAGCCTTAACAAACACATACATTTAAGCAGCATCTCAAGGTAAAAGGGACAGTATACTATGATATTGGTTTTTTAAGGTTTATTTGTGTATTTGAAATAGCTGATTTTGTTGTTTGAAGCCACAACCTGATCAAATGGATTAAGCTTGTAGTTAGAATCAGATCGCATCACTTTATCACATTGTGGACATATACTTGCTTATTTACTTTAAATTTGTTCTCAAAACAATTAACAATACTTGGAGGAGAGAACAATGGGAAATCATAATTGTATTACCTTCATCTCTTTAGAACCCACTGGAGTGTAATTTATTCTAATGTTAACACAGCTTGGCATTGATGCCAAAATATATAAAGGGACAGTCAAGTCCAAAGAAAACCTTCTTGTTTCAAATAGGGCATGTTATTTCAAACTACTTTCAGATTTAATTCTAACACTTGCTTTGTTCTCATACGCCTAGATTTAGAGTTCTGCGTTAGCTGTCAAAACCAGCGTTAGGGGCTCCTAACGCTGGTTTTGGCCGCCCGCTGGTATTTAGAGTCAGTCAGGAAAGGGTCTAACAATCACTTTCCAGCCGCGACTTTTCCATACCGCAGATCCCCTTACGCCATTTGCGTATCCTATCTTTTCAATGGGATCTTTCTAACACCGGTATTTAGAGTCTTGGCTGAAGTGAGCGTTAGAAATCTAACGACAAAACTCCAGCCGCAGAGAAAAGCCAGGAGTTAAGAGCTTTCTGGGCTAATGCCGGTTCATAAAGCTCTTAACTACTGTGCTCTAAAGTACACTAACACCCATAAACTACCTATGTACCCCTAAACCGAGCCCCCCCCCCCCACATCGCCGCCACTCTATTTAATTTTTTAACCCCTAATCTGACGACCGCACACCGCCGCTACCTACGTTACCCCTATGTACCCCTAATCTGCTGCCCCTAACACCGCAAACCCCTATATTATATTTATTAACCCCTAATCTGCCCCCCCAACATCGCCGCCACCTACCTACAATTATTAACCCCTAATCTGCCGACCGGACCTCACTGCTACTATAATAAAGTTATTAACCACTAATCCGCCTCAATCCGCCTCAATAACCCTATAATAAATAGTATTAACCCCTAATCTGCCCTCCCTAACATCACCGACACCTAACTTCAAATATTAACCCCTAATCTGCTGACCGGACCTCACCGCTACTCTATTAAATTTATTAACCCCTAAAGCTAAGTCTAACCCTAAGCCTAACACCCCCCTAAGTTAAATATAATTTTTATCTAACAAAATAAATTATTTCTTATTAAATAAATTATTCCTATTTAAAGCTAAATACTTACCTGTAAAATAAACCCTAATATAGCTACAATATAAATTATAATTATATTGTAGCTATTTTAGGATTAATATTTATTTTACAGGCAACTTTGTATTTATTTTAACCAGGTACAATAGCTATTAAATAGTTAATAACTATTTAATAGCTACCTAGTTAAAATAATTACAAAAGTACCTGTAAAATAAATCCTAACCTAAATTACAATTAAACCTAACACTACACTATCAATAAATTAATTAAATAAAATACCTACAATTATCTACAATTAAACCTAACACTACACTATCAATAAATTAATTACATACAAATACCTACAATTAAAAACAATTAAATAAACTAACTAAAGTACAAAAAATAAAAAAAGAACTAAGTTACAAAAAATAAAAAAATAATTTACAAACATTAGAAAAAGATTACAACAATTTTAAGCTAATTACACCTACTCTAACCCCCCTAATAAAATAACAAAGCTCCCCAAAATAAAAAAATGCCCTACTGTATTCTAAAATACAAATAGAAAAGCTCTTTTACCTTACCAGCCCTTAAAAGGGCCTTTTGTGGGGCATGCCCCAAAGAATTCTGCTCTTTTGCCTGTAAAAAGAAACATACAATACCCCCCCCAACATTACAACCCACCACCCACATACCCCTAATCTAACCCAAACCCCCCTTAAATAAACCTAACACTAAGCCCCTGAAGATCTCCCTACCTTATCTTTACCACGCCAGGTATCACCGATCTGTCCAGAGGAGGCTCCGAAGTCTTCATCCAAGCCCAAGCAGGGGCTGAAGAGATCCATCATCGGGCGGAAGAGATCCATCATCCGGCTGAAGAGGTCCATCATCGGGCTGAAGAGATCCATCATCCGGCTGAAGAGGTCCATCATCGGGCTGAAGAGATCCATCATCCGGCTGAAGAGGTCCATCATCGGTCTGAAGTCTTCTATCAAGCAGCATCTTCAATCTTCTTTCTTCCGGATCCATCTTCATCCTGCCGACGCGGAACATCCATCCAAGCCGACGACTTTCCGATGAATGATGGTTCCATTAAATGACGTCATCCAAGATGGCGTCCCTCGAATTCTGATTGGCTGATAGGATTCTATTAGCCAATCGAAATTAAGGTAGGAAAATTCTGATTGGCTGATGGAATCAGCCAATCAGATTCAAGTTCAATCCGATTGGCGGATCCAATCAGCCAATCAAATTGAGCTTGCATTCTATTGGCTGATCGGAACAGCCAATAGAATGCAAGCTCAATCTGATTGGCTGATTCCATATGGTATTTCTAAGGAAGGATAGGGAGAAGTTACATCCGCAACATAAATTAATCAATATGACAATCATAGCAGCTAGATATTTAATTTTTAAAAAATGGAAAATGTCGGCAATTCCTTCGGTTAATGAGGTCAAAAATTGTTTAAAAAAACAATGTATATTAGAACAGATAGATACTAACATGAATGATGATGAGGACATAAAAAAGTTTTTTTACAAAGTGGTCTTTATTCATTAAAATTTTTCCAGTAGCCAAAATAGAATACATGCTGCTCCTGAGCCTACCTAGCTATGCTTTTCAACAAAGGATGCCAACAGAACGAAGCAAATTAAATAATAGAAGTAAATTGGAAAGTTGTTTAAAATTGCTGCTCTTTCTCAATCAAGAAATGAAAATTTGGGGTCCCTTATATTTTGTCGTATATATTAGGCCTACATTCAGAGGTGGATCTGTACAATTGATGTTGTTAATAAAGTTTGTCAGTAACTTACATAACAAGGGTATGGGAGGGGGTCATTATTATCTACTAGTAATTATTCCAGTTTGTTTAGTTTTTTTTTTAACCCTCCATTTGCTGTCACATTTACATCTCTCTATGGCGTGAGTAGTTTATTTAAAACCATAAAAACCTTGTTATCTGCAACACTGTTATCTGCCTTTATTTTCTATTTTCTATGTTTTTTATGGGATTGCACTATATATAGGTGTTGGGTATGTTAGATTAATGAAGGGGGCTGCATCTCCTACTATGCTTCTTATCACTGACTTGCCTACAGTAGCTGACTTTGTTTCAAACACTTTAAAGACAGTGGTAACTGCACTTATTATTATTATTTATTTCCTAGTTTCTTGAACAACAGCAGAAGTGAGTCATTAAGCATTCGCTTCTGTGGGGTTGTCGGGTTTAAAAGCTTTTTATTTATTTTTTTATATTAGCAAAATACCAAGACTAATGTTAGTTTTTGCAATAAATGACCCATTAATTGAATAAACAGAGTTAATTGATATTGATCTTTTAAATTATACTGAAACTTAACTATTAGCCTAAAATAGAAGAATAACAAACATATTTAATATTACAAGCAATCCGGTTATGTGAATTTATATTTTTATACTCTGCTGTGAAGCAGTCTGAAATAAAATGTATATGAACCTGTCTGTGTTGTAATCATCTTATAACACACATTGGGCATGGTTAAATGAATTAACTGATTTAGGGCTAGACTATGAGATTATAGATTATGAGTAGAGCTCTATTTATTGCTCCTGTTCACTCGTTAACTCCGCTAAAAGTAAGCTTTTTGTGATGCGTGAAATTAGCCAAATTTAGAATATCGTGACTGCATTAACATATTCCCTCATAGACTTCACATTTAACCCGACATGAAATATTACCATTTCACATTTCAGTTTTCTTCACAAAGAAGAATATTTTGCATTTATTCATAACTATATAAATATATATACATGATGTGTTTTTTTGTGTAAAATGTATACATATACATTGCCCTACACTAATATTGGCACCCTTGATAAATATGAGCAAAGTAGTGAAAAATTGTCTTTATTGTTTAAACTTTTGATCTGTTGTTCAAAAAGTACACAAAAACACTCTTCTCTCATGGATATCAAACAAGTTAAATCACAACGCAGGTTTATCCAAAAAAAAATAATCTTTGTTAAATATATGTGTGCCACAATTATTGGCACCCCTATGAATTCATATGAAAAAAATATATTTAACCCTTTGAGTGCTAATGACAGCTCTGAGCCGTCACAGAGTTTCTCACTCTGGTGCTAATGACGGCTCAGAGCCGTCATGAGCACTCTCCCACCTTGAGGGAGATCTGGGGGCTCCTTGCTGCTCCTACCCCGGCGATCGCGCCTGTAGAGTGACAGGCATCGCCGGGGCTTCACGTGATGCACGGTGACGTCATGTGCAATTACGTGATGACGTCACCACGCAACTTTATTTATACTTAACAATGTTAAGTATAGGAGGAGGGGGCATGCTGCTTAGAAGCTTGTATCTCAGGCATCTAAGCAGCTACAGACCCCAAGACCCATTGTTGGAAAGGTAATCGCCTAACTCTTCAGTGTAAGTCTTGGGGGTCTGTAAAAAAAAAAAAAAAAAGTAAAAAAAAAAAAGGTTTTCAAAAATAATAATAATAAAAAAAATATTAGCACCCAGGTGGGAAATGGCTTAGCAGCCAAAGGGTTAAAGTATATTCCCATTGATATTTTTTTTTTTTTAGTACACTTGGGTGACTAGGAACAGGAAATTGTTCAACCATGACTTCCTGTTTCACAGGGGTATAAATATGAGGTAACATATAGGCCAAATTCCCTTAGTCATTCATCACAATTGCTAAGACCAAGAAATATAGCTGTATTGTGTGGCAAAAGTGTGTTGAGCTTCACAAAATGTGAAGTGGCTATAAGAAAATAGCAAACTCATTAAAAATGCTCATTTCCACCATCAGGGCAATAATTAAGAAGTTCGTGTCAACTGGAAATGTTATGAATCAACCTGGAAGAGGGTGTGTGTCTATATTGTCTCAACGCACTGTGAAAAGGATGGTTCGAGTGGCCAAAATATCTCTAAGGATCTGTGAAGATATTAGTTAGTGAAGATATCCTTCTCCAAGGAATTGCAGAAGTTAGTTGCGTCTTGGGGTCAGAAAGTCTCCAAAACTACAATCTAACGTCACCCACATCACCAAAAGTTGTTTGGAAGAGTTTTAAGAAATGGCCTCTACTCTCATCCAAAAACAAACTCAAGCATCTGCTAGACACTACTGGAACTTCAAATGGGATCGGGTGCTATGGCCAGATGAAACAAAAAAAGAGCTTTCTAGCTATAAACACCAGAGGTGGGGTTGGGGCACAAAGAAAGGTAGTCATATGGAAAAGTACCTTGTGCCCATGGTTAAATACGGTTTTTAATGTTTTTGAGCTGTTCTTCTGCCAGAGGACCTGGACATTTTGTTAGGATACATGGCATCATGGACTCAATCAAATATCATCAGATATTAAATGAACACCTGACTGCCTCTGCCAGAAAGCTTTAAATTGGCCGTGGTTGGATCTTCGAGCAGGACAATGATCCAAAACATACTTTAAAATCAACACAGGAATGGTTTACTGACCACAAAATCAAGTATATATAGGAATATCTATTTAAAAATATTTAGAACATATTACCCTCTGTGAAGAGCATAATTTTTACACTTTTAAATATTTACAATACATACACAATTAAACACTTTATTAAATATGAATATTGCATAAATATGATTTGACATGTTTTCATCTACTTGACTGCAAAGGGCTGCAATGCACTAATATACAGTCATGGCCAAATATATTGGCACACCTGCATTTCTGTCAGATAATGCACCACTTCACCCAGAAAATTGTTGCAATTATAAATGTTTAGGCATTCTCATGTTTATTTCTTTTGTTTGTATTGATTTGACACAAAAAAAGTGGAGGAAAAAAAGCCAAATCTAACACATTCCATGCAAAACTCCAAAAATGGACTGGAAAAAATTATTGGCACCCTCAATTTAATATTTGGTAGCACACCCTTTGGAAAAAAATAACTGAAATCAAATCGCTTCCTGTAACCATCAATACGTTTCTTACACCTCACTACTGGAATTTTGGACCACTCTTCTTTTGCCAACTGCTCCAGGTCTCTCAGATTGTAAGGGTTCCCAACTACTGTTTTGAGATCTCCCCAAAGGGGCTTTATGGGATTGAGATCTGGACTCATTGCTGGCCAGTTCAGTACTCTCCAGCTCTTTTGTCTTAAACCATTTCTGGATGCTTTTTGACGTGTGCTTTGGGTCATTGTCCTGCTGTAAGACCCATGAGCTCTGACGATGACCCAAATTTCTGACAAATTCTTAATTCTGCAAATTAAGTAATTAATTGCTAAAATAAATTATATAAAATTACTATAATTTCCCTGCTTTAACTGTTTTTTTTTAAAAGGGTTTCAGTTATCGATTAGTGTATCTTAATACTTTAGAAATATATAGGCAGTGAATATTGTATAGGAACATGGGCATCCTCAGACATTTTGTTTCTGGGTGAGGGGGGAGAATAAATTACCCTATGCATATCCTCAGTGACAATATGTGAAGCACAGTTGCTTGTCATATGCATGAGCTGCACATAATTATAAACATGGTAGCTCACTGGTGTCAAAAGAGTGACAGAAGTGAGTGGTTATGCTTAGATATAAGGCAGGGCTTGACAAATATAATTTGAAAATCTAGGAACCAACCCAAAAATAAATTTTAGGGGCTGTAATATGATGAGAAAATACACATAAAAAGTCTGGCACTATCTTGCAAGTACAAGAAAGAGAGAGAGTGTATCCCTCGTAGTAAGTTAATTAAGTACCTGTTACCACTCTACCTGTTACCACTCTGATCGGGACTTATGTTAACCTCCTTCTCCCCTGAAGATATTGGCCGCCAAACCTTGGCTGTATTAAAAATCAATTGCTGTATCTGTGTATTTCGCTGTATGTCTCCTGGAGATCGCAGTCCATTTAGGAAATGCACACGTTCACTCTGGATCTCTCCATATTCCAAACGGGCTGAGAAACTTACTCAGCGTGCATCCATAGCAGCTTCCCGGTCGTGGCCTCTGTCGGTACATCAGAGCCCATGCGGCACAGGAGTGATGACGTCAAACGTGACGGAAGAAAAAGTGGAGTGAGGATATTACAGCCCAGCACCTGTAAGCCACTGAGGAAACCGCGGTACCTGAACTGGTACAAAAATCCACAAAACAAAGGAGGTAATACCACTGATGAAATTAAAAAGCAACTTTATTTGAAAATAATGGTAAAAACATGGAAGCATCCAGAGTAACGGAGTGCGTAGCACCTGATGGCTTACATGTTTTGGCACTGAGCCGTAATCATAGCCTAAGGTGCAACACATGATACTTGGCTTTAGAAAAGGTTACACAAGAATTTTCCTCTTATTAATACAATAATACTTTTAACGCGTAATCTTATTTTAAAGAACTGGAAAGCTCATCAACACCCTAAATTCTCGGACCTGAAACAAGCGTTGCTGGTGCAGTGCACAGCAGATCAATATAGTTTGCAAAATCCTAGTGATAGGCAGTTGGCCTTATAGTTTAAAAAATGGACCATTTTTATATGTTCCCTCCCTGTGATAGCTCAAATCCAGCTAACAAAACCACTAATCAACTCCACTTATAATCAATTGAATATACTCGCAGGTCATCTCCCCAATATATGGTTAGGGGAATGAAATTGAAACGGCACTCCTGGTGACCTCTTGAGCCCCTCTTGTGCGCAACACCTCCCTATCTCCCCTTTTTCCTGTTTTTTTTTTTCTTTTTTCTCTTCTGTTTGTGAATTTATGGGTGGTCTTGTGTGTCTTTGTGTATGGTTTGTGAATTAACTATGTTGGTTAAAGAATGGTCTTTTTGTCAATATGTACTTTGTTCTTTTTTTTTTTTCTTTTTTTTTTTTGCTGTTTGTGGGTGTCTAAAGAATGTGATGGGTTTTTTTAACATAATTTTTTTTTTTTTTTTTTTAAAACAACAACTTATATTAGAATGGCAATGTGACTTTCAGTTTATATCTTCTGCTTTATTTTATGATGTCTATGCCAATATTTTGTTTATCAACACAGATTTACCTTGCATTCTGCGTGACACTATGCATACGCCTTTTATCCTATGATTAAGCGCCAGTAACGACGTGAAACGCATCAGGATCACCTCTATTCTGGATCCTTGTCCTTTTGTGGCATCCTCCATGTATTTTTATCAATAAAGCAACTTATTATATTTTCTTACCCCTGAGTGCACCGGATTCTTTTTGTTTTTGTTTTATTTTTCCATGCTGTACGTAATGAGTCATTGGTTCTAAATAAAGATTTAAAAAAAAAAAAGGTTACAAAACACTTGATAGGTCAGAACACTAAAACAATGAGTACGCCCTGCTCTGAAGATGGTAAACAGTATATTGCCTGAATGTGACATGAACCCTGTTGTAAATTGCATGTTAAACCATAACAGAATCCAAAACTTTACAATTATACATTATAAACATTATCAGGGATAGGCACAAACACAGAGGCCTATTTATCAAATGTCTGTCGAACCTGATCCGACAGTGCGGATCAAGTACGACAGACATCGCTGAATGCGGAGATCAATACGCTCTCCGTATTCAGCATTGCACCAGCAGCTCTTGTGAGCTGCTGGTGCAACGCCACCCCCTGCAGATTCGCAGCCAACCGGCCGCCAGCAGGGGGTGTCAATCAACTTGATCGTACTCGATCCAGTTGAATTCCGGTGATCTCTGTCCGTCTGCTGAGAGCAGGCGGACAGGGTTATGGAGCAGCGGTCTTAGACCGCTGTTTCATAACTGCTGTTTCTGGCGAGTCTGAAGACTCGCCAGAAACACGGGCCCTCAAGCTCCATCCGGAGCTTGATAAATGGGCCTCAAAGGCTTTGGTGGACATTTTCTAAAGCACAGACCTTAGTGAAAGACACCAAGGTACATTTGAAATTAAAAACATTATTTTATAGCGCTTGGTGTTATTATCCTGATGCAGATACCACTGATTCTATAACCAGCCCTCCTCTGGCTATACCCATGTGCCAGTGTCACTAATGTGTCATTATATAGAGCTTGGTGTTATTATACTGATGCAGATACCACTGATCCTTTAACCAGCCCTCCTCTGGCTATACCCATGTGCCAGTGTCACTACTGTGTCTTTGTATAGTGCTGGGTGTTATTATACTGATGCAGATACCACTGATTCTATAACCAGCTATCCTCTGACTATACCCATGTGCCAGTGTCACTACTGAGTCATTATATAGTGCTGGGTGTTATTATACTGATGCAGATACCACTGACCCTATAACCAGCCCTCCTCTGGCTATACCCATGTGCCAGTGTCACTACTGTGTCATTATATAGTGCTGGGTGTTATTATACTGATGCAGATACCACTGATTCTATAACCAGCCCTCCTCTGACTATACCCATGTGCCAGTGTCACTACTGTGTCATTATATAGTGCTGAGTGTTATTATGCTGATGCAGATACCACTGACCCTATAACCAGATAAATACATGCAAATACACAATATGTGCAAATACACATCCAGTATTTCACTCAGGCTTTATTTATTCCATAACATATCATCCAATATCACTAGCAGTCTCTTAACAAGCCACTAACTTTATTCACACTACATATTTTTTTTTTATTCCTATTATTTAAGCAGAAAGAAAAGATATACTAAGGTTGTGGCGGACACTGCAAGGGCTAGTCATGGACACCAGTGTCCGTGTATGGACACCTTGCCTTTTCCTGAACATTATAAACAGTATTGCACAAATAAAAATAAAAATATATGAGAATATACTGATACTTGACCTTTTATGTCGTCAAGTTCCAGCCCTTACACATAAAACACACATAACTAATACTTTTAAAACAAACCAACCCCATAAATAAAAGACAACAGACTTAGCGTTGGTGCAGATTGGCCACAGCTCCTTTACTTAATAAATAGCTTTTAGAAAACTTTAATAACTCAATAAATAATGGTGCAAAATAATTGTAAACACATTACACATAAAACAGTGGTGCTAGTCCATCCTAATTTCTTTGTATATAAATATGGCCGTAACTCCTTTTACTGGACCCAACCGTGCAAATGATTGGGCCCGTCATCGATAATCCACATAAGTCTCTATGGAACCCCTTGCCCTTAGAAACCCCCCATCTTGAATTCCCCCATGGGAATACAAAATACCATCACACTAACAATTGGCCATAATCTCCTGTAATTTAAGGGCTAGCACCCCCGCCCACCAACTGCGACAACAACATTAAGAATGACAAAAACATACACACAAAAGAAACAACTGGGGACGGGTGGGAAGGAGATGCTTCTTCCAAACATTTTAATAAACACTGCTGGCTTTCCCGCTCATCCCTAAACTATATAACCTCCCCCCTAGCTCTGCCCCAAGCTCCTCCTATCCAGCCCCCCAGGCGTCTTACTCCACAGTCAAAGCTCCCTCCGGCTATGCTTTGCACCACCTACAGGAGCCACTTGACCTTTTATGTCATCAAGTTCCGGCCCTTACACACAAAAAACACATAACTAATACTTTTAAAACAAACCAACCCCATAAATAAAAGACAACAGACTTAGCGTTGATGCAAATTAGCCGCAGCTCCTTTATTTAATAAATAAGTTTTAGAAAACTTTAATAACTCAATAAATAACAGTGCAAAATAATTGTAAACACATTACACATAAAACAGCTGTGCTAGTCCATCCTAATTTCTTTGTATATAAATATGGCTGTAACTCCTTTTACTGGACCCAACCATGCAAGTGATTGGGCCAGTCATCGATAATCGACATAAGTCTCTAAGGAACCCCTTGTTCTTAGAAACCCCCCATCTTGAATTCCCCCCATGGGAATGCAAAATACCACCACACTAACTATTGGCCATAATCTCCTGTAATTTAAGGGCTAGCACCCCCGCAACTGACTGGCCTGAAACCTCAGCCCAGTCCCGCCAACCCCTCAACTGAACACAAAGCCTCCTTAAAATTGATGATAAACAACTGCAGACCAAAGTCATTCAAATGCACCCCATCCGGCAAATAGAATTCACCCTCGCCCACCTCAGCCAAGTCTAAGTGATGAACCACTGAGCCAACAAGCCTCCGTAAAAAGGACCCTATAAGCTTATTAACCTTTCGTCTGCTTTTGTCTAAATGCACCGGGTCCCAAACCGCTCTCCACACCATTCGTGGCAAAATGTCAGACCATACAATCCTTAGAGAAGGGAATAAAACCACCAGTCTCCCAATGTCCCTCTTCATGCTTCTCACCAACTCCCTCTGTGGCATAAAACCAAAATCATTACCCCCAGTGTGGCTCAATAACACAGTCGGAGGCTGAAAACGTCTGCAGTAATCCACCACCAGAGGCAACAATCTGTCCCAACGAAGCCCTCTCATACCGAACCATTTAACATCACAACGTGACTTGGGAATACCCAACTGCAAGCCATCCACTTTCACCGAAGCCGCTCTTCTGGCCCAATAAATAAAAGAGTGGCCGACCAACCACAAACGTTCCACACCTAGAACACAGAAAATAAAAATAACCACAACACCACACTAAAAACCCAACTCAGGACGGACATACCGGAGGAAACGACCAGATCTCCACCTACCAATGCCCTTAACCGCCGTATCAGATAAACCCCTCATTGTAGCCTCAGTTGCCGCCCCTATACGGAAGGAATGGGTCCCAAAATCCCTAGAATTGAAACCCAAATGACTCAATGACTTATTAAAGGGACATGCCACCCACATTTTTTCTTTTATGATTTAGAAAGATAATGCAATTTTAAACATCTTTCTAATTTACTTATATTATCTAATTTGTTTTATTCTCTTGATATTATTTGATGAAAAGCATATCTAGATATGCTCACTAGCAGCTGATTGGTTGCTGCACATAGAATCCTCGTGTGATTGGCTCACCATGTGCATTGCTTTTTCTTCAACTAAGGATATTTAAAAAATGAAGCACAATAAATAATGGAAGTAAATTGTAATGTTGTTTAAATTTCTATTCTCTATCTGAATCATGAAAGAAAGATTTTGGGTTTAGTGGCCCTTTAAGAGCAGCCCTGAACTGAAATTGCGACAAATGCCTACCATCCTGATGGACCAACAACGAAACCCCCATCACAGGCCGAACACCCAAATACGACCACAAACAAAGCCATGGACAAACTTTTGAACCACTGGGAAAAAGGACAACCATACTACCCTTTCCCAACTGATCCGTTTTAACTCCTCCTTAAAAATATTTCAACCTTGGTATCAAACAATGACACGTCTGCAAAAGCCAAACCACCCATGGAAGCTAAATTTTTGCTCACCAACTCTGAAATTCGGAATGCCCCAAAAAAGGCTAAAACAAAAGCCAGACGGAACAAACAGACCTCAAAATCCGATACACATACTACCTCTAAAATACTATACATACTTCTCAGCAGCGAAAAAAGTAATCGGGCACCTCCGATCAGGAGGCGACCCTACCAAACCCTTCTTGAAACCCATCAGAACTTGCCGGACACAAAAGCCTTTCATTAAATCTCGCAAACCTAACAGGTTAAAACGGAAGGCTAAGGCCGCCAGACGCCTATCCATCATGGAAGGTGACACATTTTTGGACCCTTATTCCCACATCCATTCCAACAACAAACCAGTAAGATCAAATTCCCCCTCATGGACCCCTTTTGCATACAACCTGGACTCCCACTCCCACCACACTCTAGAGTAAGCTGCCCAAGTACCTGGAGTCAGCGAAGCTTTCACCAGTCCAGCCAATCCTCCACCCCAAGCTGCCACAAATAACTTGGGCACGGGCAACCGTTCACGTCTGCGTGAGGGGCCAATTCCCGGAACTGCTGCCACTGAAAGCGAGAGAGGGAGGCGGCTATAGAATTATAAACACCCGGAATATGTTTAGCCTTAATGCAAACATTCATCCTCAAACATTTCAGAACAAGCAGACGCAACATCTCAATACAGGCAAAGACAAAGCCGTCAATGTATTCAGAGCATACACAACTCCCATATTATCCGTAGAAAACACCACCGACTGATTACACAAGTCAGCCTCCCATACAAACAGGGCAACCACAATCGGTTTTTGACCAAGCCCAGCTTAGACCAATCACCCGGCCACTCAGCAGCACACCAATGGCCCATAAAATAGCCCCCAAAACCACAACCACCAGCTGCATCAGTCACCAGCCCCAACTCCTCATTAGATACCCTAACTGCCTGAATCAACACTGATCCATTAAAACCCAACAAAAAACACCTCCAAACACTGAAGTCCTCCTTCAGTTCCCTGAATAGCCGCACAAAATGGTGTGGCTTCACAATACCCGAGCCTGAACTTTCCAGGCTCCCTCTTTGAAACCACTCCAAGTGGTGAGATTCTCAAATCTGCAATAGGGGGACAATCAAACAGACCAGCCATGCGCCCCAATGACACTCTCCTTCTGTAGTTTGTCAAGGACTACCCCCGGCCACAAGCGAGCTAACTTCAAATTACCTTGAAACACCCCACTACCCCTGTGACAAAACCAATCTCGCCACTGTACATTGGAGGGCCTGTTATGGAACATTCTTTGGGCTGGAGGTACATGGGCTTAAGGATACCCAGAGACTGCATGGAAATATGGAATGTTATATGCTGGACACCCCATGTACTTTCATAACTCTGTCTTATGTCTATGTCACCCTGTATCCATAAATACAGGATGGGTACAGGGTGTGAGTGCCCCTTGTGGAAGCAATTGTGACTCTATAAGCCAAGTGGGCATAAAAGACTTTATAGCTAATAAGAACTGTTCCTATATTCAGTAATAAGATGTATTCTATGTATGTTTCAGATCTGATTGTGTCTCAGGAGTCTGTCTGGGTAAACTGATTGTGTCCTTGTGTGATTATGTTAACTAGACTGCCCAACATCAGATTGTCTGAGTAAACATTCTTCCCTAGTTAATTAACTTAATATGTTAATCTGTTTTACCTGTGAATAGACAATTGTTAGAGGTTTGATGCATTGTTTATATGTTTGCTTTACTGTTAAACCAATGCCCTCTGTAACCTGAAGCCAGGGTGTATAAATCTGTGTGCTGCCTTCAAATAAAGTAGTTATTCTGTTTTAAACCTGAAATGTGGAGCTTGGTCTCATGTTTGCAGGGAAACTGATCAAGGTTGTGAAGGGCTGATTCTGTATGCAGGACATTGTTCCCTGGTACTAACCCTTGGTACACTGTTGGTACCGTAACATTGGTGGCAGCGACTGAATGAACCTTATCGCCCAGAAGAGCAACTACACAAGCCAGTAACCTCAGGAAGAGGGGGATTATTACAATACTGACTAAGATGGAAAAGAGAAAAGTAAATTTTGCAGCTTTTAAAAACTTCCTGGAAACAGAAGGAGAGATTGATGGGTACCTTGCGGATTTTGAGAGGCAATGTGCACTACACAAGGTACCCGCAGAGGACTGGGTCACGATATTATCTGGAAAATTATCCGGCCGGGCCAGAGAGGCTTTTCGGGCCATTCCAGATGAGGAAGTCAAGGATTATAATACTGTAAAAGAGGCTCTGCTCTCCAGGTATGCGGTTACACCGGAGGCATACCGGAGGCGGTTCAGAGACACTGTTAAATTAGCTGGAGATTCCTACCTTGAGTGGGCATGTAAGGTGCACAGCACAGCAGCTCACTGGATAGCGGGGTGCCAAGCCATATCTGGGGAAGAGGTGCTGCAGCTATTCCTGTTGGAACATTGCTTCGACAAGTTACCCGCAGGAGTTCGAGAGTGGGTTCGGGACCGTAAACCCTCCACCCTGCAGGAAGCGGCTCGCTTGGCAGATGAGTATACGGATGCCCGCAAACTGGACACTGCTACCACTAAGCCCCCTGCTAGAGTGGAGTACAGACCCCCAGTCACCCCAGCAGCTGCCAGTTACCAAACCCCGGCGCACCGCTATACCACACGGCCTCCGGCCACGAACTACCCTCAGAGAGCCCTGTTCAATTTGCGGTGCTACTCACAACCTATTCGGTGCTTTAGATGTAAGCAACTAGGGCACAAAAGACCAGAGTGTCCCCTAAACGCAGCGAACCAAGCGCAGTCCTGGAGAAGACCCGCCGGCGGAATCCCACGTAATCCTCAGCCTGCGGCCCGCTACGTAGAGGCGCAAGAATGCTGGAGCATCCTACATGAGGCAGACCTTGTGCAAGCTGCCCACCGGAATAACCGGCAACTGGTTAAAGTGAATGGGAAGAAGGTCAGTGGTCTACGGGATACTGGTGCTACCATGACCTTGCTTCAAAAGAACTTGGTGTCTGAGAAACAGTACACTGGAGACACTGTGGCTGTGAGGGTAGCAGGGGCGATGTGTTCAGCCTACCTGTTGCCAGGGTACATTTGGATTGGGGAGTGGGCGCTAGACCTGTGAATGTGGGGGTCAAGAAGGACTTACCTGCTGATGTTCTTCTTGGAAATGACTTGGCCCCCCTTGTTTCTGCCTACGCTCCTATGGGTCCCGCTGATGTTAACTCTGTGACTACCCGTGCCCAGATCCATGCAGCAGAGACTGACCCACCTGCTGCTAAGCCCCAGGACGCTGAGCTCAGTAAATCTCTATCCGCTATTGATATGTGGAGGTCCCGTTACAATGCGCTGATGAAGGAGAAGAGGAGCGCAGAGGAAAAAGCACGTTTAGAACGTGAATCTCTGCTAGACAAGCTGCACCGACAGACTGCAGAAAACACCAGCTTGAGAGTGGGACATGAAACCTTAAAGACAAACTTAGCGACACTTGAGGAGAAGCTGACGCTGGCTCATAGTGAGGTGCAGCAACTCAAGGGCACCCTATGTCAGTATGAAGGGATTGTGGATACCTATAAAGAGCAGGTACAGAAAACTCGTAAAGAAGCTGATGGGATTTTGAAGGACTGTTTGGCCCTGGTCTGGGCACTGAGGAATTTGAACCCTTGTTTGTATGGACAGGAATTCTCTCTCATAACGGGAATCCAGATGGATTGTCCCAGCAAACTGACATGCCTACCAGGCGCTCTGGTGGTATATGGCACAGTATATACCCTGGACAGCCGAGCATGACAAACCAGAGGGAGAGGAGTTTGATGGTCCTGGCTTGTTATGGGAGTCCTTTGCAGAGCCTGACTTTGGGAGCCCAGACTCCATTCCCCAGCGGCAGGCTGAGTTACAGGGGGCAGAGACAGTTGGTCCTGTCCCCCAGCAGCAGAGGAATATACAGGGAATTGGGAGCCCAGACTCCATTCCCCAGCGGCAGGCTGCGTTACAAGGGGTAGGGACAGTTGGTCCTGTCCCCCAGCAACACGGCTGTTTAGCCAAAGGGGAGACGATTGGTCTCCCCCTCCAGCAGCACAGCTATGTATCCAAAGGGGAGACAGTCGGTCTCCCCCTCCAGCAACCAGGCTTCCACCAGGCTACTTCCATGGTAGTGCTGGCACCCGGGCAGAGTACAGCTGGTCTCTGCCCACCTCACAACCCACCAATTCAGCGTACCAGTCCCCCACACAGCTGTGGTGAGACACCTGGACATGGACAAGTTTTCCCTGTACTCAGGTGTAGTAACCATTTATTGTGGGTGGGCTGTACTACTAATTGTGTTTTATGGGTGGGTTGCTGGACTAACCAGGGCACTGACCGGCAGGAGGTCAGATACCCTGTTAGTCTGTTTGGAAAAGGGGAGAGATGTGACAAAACCAATCTCGCCACTGTACATTGGAGGGCCTGTTATGGAACATTCTTTGGGCTGGAGGTACATGGGCTTAAGGATACCCAGAGACTGCATGGAAATATGGAATGTTATATGCTGGACACCCCATGTACTTTCATAACTCTGTCTTATGTCTATGTCACCCTGTATCCATAAATACAGGATGGGTACAGGGTGTGAGTGCCCCTTGTGGAAGCAATTGTGACTCTATAAGCCAAGTGGGCATAAAAGACTTTATAGCTAATAAGAACTGTTCCTATATTCAGTAATAAGATGTATTCTATGTATGTTTCAGATCTGATTGTGTCTCAGGAGTCTGTCTGGGTAAACTGATTGTGTCCTTGTGTGATTATGTTAACTAGACTGCCCAACATCAGATTGTCTGAGTAAACGTTCTTCCCTAGTTAATTAACTTAATATGTTAATCTGTTTTACCTGTGAATAGACAATTGTTAGAGGTTTGATGCATTGTTCATATGTTTGCTTTACTGTTAAACCAATGCCCTCTGTAACCTGAAGCCAGAGTGTATAAATCTGTGTGCTGCCTTCAAATAAAGTAGTTATTCTGTTTTAAACCTGAAATGTGGAGCTTGGTCTCATGTTTGCAGGGAAACTGATCAAGGTTGTGAAGGGCTGATTCTGTATGCAGGACATTGTTCCCTGGTACTAACCCTTGGTACACTGTTGGTACCGTAACAACCCCCTTGTGACGGGATTACAAAACCAAACTGAAAACCATGGTACAATAAAGCCGCCCTCTCCCATCAACCCCGCCGCCTAGTGTACAGGGCGAGCCAATCTCCATCGTGCCGAGCTTCACCGTAGTCACCCCCTTTTTCAGACGCATCTCCTACTCCGCCTGTATTACTTTTACAGAAACACTTCACATAGGGGTGAGAGCCCTCACACCCAGAGCATTCGTGTTTAAACTTGCACACGGAACCCCACTTACAAAAATTTTTGTTAAATACAAAGCAGTACCCATTCTTAACCAATGCCGGAGACCAACTGACGGAGAAGCCACCAGCTCCTGACTGAAAGGACTGCGAAGCTCTCAAAGGTGTCATTATTTTGAGCCACAGCCCCATGTCACGGTCATCCCATTTCATATCTTATTTAACCGACAGCCGCTGCCTAAACTGCTCATCGTATGACCACCAGGACATGCCCCCATATATCCGCTGAGCAGCAGCGATCTCATCCATGTAACAAAACAAGGCACAACCCTGCTCTGTAAACCTACCGGCAAACACACTTGCATATATTACAAAGGTTTGGAACCAATTATTAAACATTTTAGGTAACTTCCTATATAGTTTTTTCCTCTCCTTTTCCTCCTTCTTGGCCACATCTTTTTAAGAATCCTCAGGGATCTCAAAAGACTGTTCAAGTGGAAGAAGGGAGAACAATTCAATAAATTCCCTCTTATATATGTTTTCCTATATCTCTGATGTCAAATGCATCCCCAAAGGCTCAATGGATCAAAGGCAAGATCGGGACATTGCCGTGTCGGCCACCCTTAGTTCTGCCCCATCAAACGGCTTAGGGCCCAGAGCTCTGAACCGCTACAGGGACATCACCGTCCTTGACCACTTGAACCGCATCAGCGCGGACCTCAGCCCTCCCCAACACCAGAACGCCCGCCGCCCCGACAACCGGAACCCACGCCCTCTCCACTGAGGCACCAGGAGTGGGCACAACTCCTTCCAACTTCAACAACAACTCCTTCAAGCCAGCAACTAACCTACCAGCCACAGAATCACTTTCAACACCCCGAACACCACTCTCTATGACATCCCTCCCCCTTACATGTATCAACCCTGCCTCCAACTGCTTACCACCTGGTATACCATCGACTGTCGCCTGGAGCCCACCTACGCATTGCCCCATCCTCCTTTGAACACCTTCCTGAATTGTGGCAGCCGTCTGTCCATGCTGGTCCGGCTGCCGTTGTTGTTCCTGAAAAACAGCAGCACGTGAACACATATCCAGGAAAAGAAAACCTCTGCCCCCATCCCCCTTGGTGCAGGCTGGTACCCCTATCCTTGGGCACCCCTTTACCCCTCTTAGGTGCTCCACCACCATTGCCTCCTGACCAGGCAGCTTCCGCCACCGGCCGTCGCCTAGATCTACCCCTATTGACACCAACATGGCCCACCGGCCTACTCGGCTGTCTGTCACCCCCCTACCACCCTGAGAGCCACCGTATATAGCCTAGCCCCACTCTGTTCCCTGGCCATCTCTACCACCCTGGCCATAACACCCCTTCTCCCCTTGCTACCTCCAGCAGACCAAGCTTCCTGTTGCACGCTGTCATCAGGCTCCAAATGAATACAATCTGTCCAGGAGCCATGCAGGCCAAAGAAATCCTCCTCAAGGCCGTCAAGAGTATCTGCCCCTGCAGATGGACCAGGCTGAGGCCCTGGCTGTTGCCCAGCGGGACTAGATTCTGCAAAAGAAATGCCCACACATGAGTCACCCACAGCACCATCCCCCACAACCCTGGAAGCAAAAGAAACCCCTTGAGGCTTACCCTCTGTAAAGGACTTAACACCTGACCTCCCAAATCAGCTAACTGGCTTACCAATGGCCCCAGGAGAGGGGGGGGGACACACTCCTCATCAGAAGAATTTAAAAACAACTCAACAGCCCCAGGATCCAATTCAAACTCTTCCCCTTCTTCCCCGGACCCATATTCTAAATCAACAAGAAACCCCTGAAGCCTAACAACTTTCTCAGACCCCACCATACTGGAATAACCCACCTCAAGGGGCCTGGGCTGTACCATGCCCTGAACAGGTTGCTCAATCCCCTCATGGCAACACTAACAACCGGAGCCTGTGTAGGGGCCCATAAACCCTCCCCCTCACTATCACTATCTAACACCACCACCCCCAAAGGAAAAAGGAGGCCCACTAGGACCGACATGGCCAACATCACCAGCCATATGTACCCCATCCAGATCAGGCCCATCCCGGCCATGGGCCACCAAACCAGTACCTCTATTAGCCTCAGAGGCCAGACCTGTAACGACCCTCTGCTCCGGATCACTGCAGCTCCTCCCCACTGATGACCTCACTGCCACGGGCCTGGCCAAAGTTGAAGCCCCATCCACCGCCTCCGGATCAGCCGACCTCCTAACTGCACTGGAACTGGACTTTCTTCCCCCAGCAGACCTCCGGCTGACTTCAGGACTGAGCCTTTATGGAGGCCTGGATCTCCTCGACGACTTCTTCCTGGGAACTGGATGCACCACAACCGGATAAGACACCGGAGCCCCCAGCAATGACTGGACCTGCGACTCCAGCCAGGTAGGTCCTTTTAGCTCTGCAGCCTCCCAGAGCCTCTTCAATAAGTCTTCCACGGCAGCCATGACGCAGGCTGAGCGGGAAAGCAATGCAGCTACAGATGCTTCTTCCAAACTTTTTTTTTTTAAATAATTTTTATTGAGATATAATGATAACAAACAATAATCGAGGCCCAAATGTAGGCACAGACAGCAATAAAATGTAAATAAAATATGGGAGAGATGAGAAGTATCATAAATGTTATACATATTAAATATACAAACATGAAAGCCATTGGGGTGTAGAAAGACAACATTCAGTAATATTTATGACAGTACACGAATTAGTAAACTCCCAAGTAGCTTAAATATGTTCACCTCACTGACTGTGCTTAAAGGGACAGTCTACACCAGAATTTTTATTATTTTAAAAGATAGATAATCCCTTTATTACCCATATCCCAGTTTTGCATAACCAACACAGTTATAATAATATACTTTTAACCTCTGTAATTATCTTGTATCCAAGCCTCTGCAAACTGCCCCTTTTTTCAGTTCTTTTGACAGACTTGCAGTCTAGCCAATCAGTGCCTGCTCCCAGATTACTTCACTTGCACGAGCACAGTGTTATCTATATGAAATATGTGAACTAACACCCTCTAGTGGTGAAAAACTGTTAAAATGCAATCTGAAAGAGGTGGGCTTCAAGGTCTAAGAAATTAGCATATGAACCTCCTAGATTAAGCTTTCAACTAAGAATACCAAGAGAATAAAGCAAAATTGGTGATAAAAGTAAATTGGAAAATTGTTTAAATTTACATGCTCTATCTGAATCATGAAAGTTTATTTTGGCCTAGACTGTCCCTTTAAGATATATAGAGGACTAACAAAAGCTTATATGGACCTATTATAGTATCTCTTTTATTTTTTTAATATATTATTCTTTTCCCCCCTACAAAAAAGAGTACACCTCCACAGCTGCAAAAGGCCACTCATGGGCCTATGGAGTCTAAATTATATAGGGGAGGGCTTGAATGCTAAGTATGGTCACTCTTGGACCTTGGGATATTATTGAGAAAGGGGGGGGGAAACGCGTCTGGGTATTGGGCTGTATAATAACATTAATGTTAAGTGTCTAGTTAGGAAAGGATGTCTCGTGGGCACATCATGAGGTGAACGGGGGAGAAAATGAAAGAGCAAACAAACTCTAAGCAACCCCACCGTACAAAAATTTAAGATTATAGGAAGCATGCAAGACCATCAACTATACTTCACAGTATAATAAAAATAGAAATCTGAATTATTGCCTAGCATGTATAGATGGCCGGCTGGCAAGATATGAGGAAACAGAAAACAGTTCACATAGTATATAAGCCGACTAAACCAACTTGCTCAATAGTGAAGTGTTATAATACCTTTGAGCATGGGCTCACGATTTGCAAAAAATTATACGCAAACTTGGATATGTAAACCCTGCCTCCCAGGTGCGGGCCCTAGACCCGGACGGCCAGGGATATGTAAAAATTGGAAGCTGGAAAAGATTCCAAGTGATTATCTGTTATGCCCCTTAAAACAATACATTAGTCCTCTTTAACACTTCGAAAAAGTACAAGGAGTTAATCCCAGAGAAGCTGAGTAACAGAAAGGCTTATGAATGGGCTGGTTTAATTAAATATATATCCCCACTTATTGTTGGGCTCCCTAATAACTGTATGGACAACTAACAAAAATGAGATTTCAAGTAAATATTAGAGGGACAACTATTATGCTATAAAGAGAATAAGGCAATAGGTTAACATAAAGTAAGGGTACAGTGCTCCATAATCTTATATTTAGAGAAACCTAAAAATATAAATGTATTTAGTAACACCAGCCCTAGATTGCGTTATAGTTGGAGGCTAGTAAAGTAGTGAGACTTTTAAACAATTTCTACTTGTAGAGGGTCTCGTCATTTAGGTTAGGTATGTACTGTAATAAACAGGACTGTGAATAGCGATATGCCCAAACCTCCATCCCACCTCACAAAATTCCAATCAATACAAAACATATTAAATAACGATTAGAAGAAAAAATCTGCCTAGCTGCAACATTAAGAACTAACTCACAATTTGCCCGTAATGCGATAATAGCAATGTAAATAATAATAAAAAAAGAAATGATAATGGGAGCAAGAACTGTTAAACAAAGTCATGAACACCTCCAACCACAGCGATCAGCATGATAATGATAAGCCTCTTAGTAAGCCGCATGGCTCTATCAGAAAGAGAGTGTTAATTAGCCTATGCCAAAGCGATTCTGGCTACTTTCAAAATCGGAATACAGTGCCTCAGTCACCGGACTCCAGAAAGTATCTGGGCCCAGTATAATGCCCCCAGATAGAAGAAACAGCTCCATTGTCCTGAGTTGCCCATCGGGTGGTAAGTCACTTACTATTTGCCCCTGTTCATTAACTCCAATCCCATGTCTCCAGGACAGGTCATCATGAGAGGCTTTAGGGACACGAAGTTGGGGAACCATCGCCACATTATTTCTTCGTACTTGCGCAGCCAAGTGTAAATTGGTCTCCCGGTATTTAACACTGTGCAAGGGAATCTGTTGCGCACTTTGTTGATCTGGAGTTGATGCAGCGTTTTGTACCAGGGACTTCTTGGCACTCTGTGTTTGCAGAATTTTACTCTCCATGAATCTCTGTTGCTCCTGTTGCCACACGGTCAGCACTGCTCCTA
This sequence comes from Bombina bombina, assembly GCF_027579735.1. Taxonomy (NCBI): domain Eukaryota; kingdom Metazoa; phylum Chordata; class Amphibia; order Anura; family Bombinatoridae; genus Bombina; species Bombina bombina. The sequence goes on along the minus strand of NC_069503.1, from coordinate 228,390,039 downwards.
AGTCTCTCTGTAATGCACGGAAGTGCTGAAACAGTGATGACCGGACCTTCAGTTCCCAATTATCAATCGCCTCCATTACTTGTGGTCTGCCTTGCTCCATTTACACAATACTTGTTGCGCCAACCAAGTCCCCGACCAGGTCATCCAAAAAAGCAGGGCTTATTGCTGCATATAGTAGTGTTAGGTTTGTTATAATTCCTAGTGGACCAGGAGAAGCAGCGTAGATCTCTGTATAGGCCGCAGTTCAAGATTCCCAATTAGGGTTTCAGTTTAAGATGCTTTATATAATATTAGTATCAAAAGACAGAGGAGTCTCTATACAAGGCTTTTTAGGAGAAATTAACTCTCAATGTCGCTGTTAGTTGAAGATATCCAGCCAATTATTTAATTAAAGTGAGGAGCTCCCATATTTTCCTCCTTACACGATTGCTGGCCAGACACGCCCCCTCTTCCAAACTTTTTTTTTTTTTTTCCAGAAATTGCTTTTATTATCATATGTAACATATAACATATTGTGCTTGCATATTTTGCACATCATAACAGAAAGATAAATTATACAATGCAAAAAAAAAACTAAAACTAAAAATAATAAATGTAAACCTCTTCCAAACTTTTTAATAAACACTACTGGCTTTCCCGCTCAGCCCTAAACTATATAACCTCCCCCCCCAGCTCCACCCCAAACTCCTCCTATCCAGCCCCCCAGGCCTCTTCCTCCGCGGTCAAAGCTCCCTCCGGCTATGCTTTGCACCGCCTACAGAAACCACTTATTCTTATGAATATGACTGAGCACTGAAAAGATTCTAAATATAGGAATTTGCATATGAGAATAAACATAAGAATAAGAATATATACATAAGAATATATACATAATCCCAGCACACAGCTGTATACAACAAATAAGCACAAATATATACAGTATGTTAATTGTTATTAAAACACACATATATATGAACAAATGCGACAAAGATAAAACTAAGTAGCAGATCCTAAAAAGAACCGGTGGGTATTGTGACAGGAACACTTTTAAGCACGGTCTTCTAGGGCACAAATGCAGCTTTATTTTTCACAGCAATAACAAACAGGCAGTTCATTTTCAAAAGAGGGAAATCCTTCCTCTGCAGCAAAGTTAAGTACTTTTAAATGTGTCCCAGCACTTCACAGCATTCCACAAGTGCTTTGTAAAAATAATGTCCTTTTACAGTTCACAGGAACAAAAGTCTTTTACACAGTGTAACAAACACACACACACCAGCTTTTGTAGCTGGTAACTCTCTATCTAGGCCTAAGTGAGGCTGCTATTTAAACCCTTACAACTTCTAATTAGCTACACTGTGATTAGCTGCTGTACAGCTTCACAGCTGTCTGGGGATAATCAAATACACACTCTTTCTCCATGGGGTTTTAACTGAAAGGAGAAATAGCATGTACAATGCTTGGTCTTAACCCTTTAAGGACACAGCTTTCAGTTTGCTCAATTGTTTTATGACGGAAAAATTCCGTCATATGTCCTTAAGAGGTTAAATATCTTCCATTTATAACCAGGCCTTGCTTTCTGTCACATATCCTTCCCCCCCAGCTCACACCCAGTGGGTTGAGCGACCATGGACATCAATGAATGTACCCGAGACCAAAACCATCAGCATTGCCCTGCAAAAAGACCGGCCCTGTGCTCAACAGTAAAATTGAAGGTTGCAAGCTAAGAAACCACCTAGTAACCCTTGAATTTGTTTCCTTATTCTGACTCATCCATGTGAGAGGAGCATGATCTGTTATTAATTAAAATTTTCTTCCCAACAGATAGTACCTAAGGGTCTCTAAAGCCCACTTAATGGCAAGGCATTCTTTCTCCACTATAGAATAGTTCTTTTCCTGTGAAATAAGTTTTCTGCCTTAGGAAAGGACAGGATGCTCTTCTCCCTGACACTCCTGCGAGAGAACTGCTCCTAACCAACATCAGAGGCATCTGTCTGTACAATAAAATCTTTAGCGAAATTGGGGGTTACCAAAACTGGATGGGCACAAAGGGCATCTTTCAAATGCTTAAAAGCTTGTTCTGCTTCTGGGGACCATTTTATCATAATTCGGGCCCTTGCTTTTGTGAGATCTGTCAAGGGTGCCGCAATTGTAGCGAAATTCGGGATAAACCTTCTATAATAACTAGTTATCCCAATAAATGCTCTTACTTGTTTTTTAGTTAGAGGCTGTGGCCAGTTCTGTATGGCCTCTACTTTTTGTTGTCTGAGGTTTAACTAATCCTCTACCAATAGTATAACCCAAGTACTTATCTTCCTGTAAACCAACAGTACATTTTGCAGGATTGGCAGTTAACCCAGCGGACCGTATTGCATCAAGTACTGCTTGAACTTTTGGAAGATGGGATTCCCAATCTGTACTATAAATTATAACATCATCCAAATATGCTGCCGCATAACGAACATGGGGATTCAGAATTCTATCCATCATCCTCTGGAATGTTGCCGGGGCCCCATGTAAACCAAATGGCAACACCGTATACTGAAATAAGCCCTCTGGGGTTGAAAAAGCTGTCTTTTCCTTTGCTTGACTAGTGAGAGGCACCTGCCAATACCCTTTCGTTAAATCAATTGTAGTGAGATAACGTGCTTTTCCTAGCCTTTCTATTAACTCATCTACTCTAGGCATTGGGTAGGTGTCAAATTTGGAAACACAATTAAGCTTACGAAAGTCATTACAGAACCTTAATGAACCATCCGGCTTTGGAACAAGCACGATTGGACTGTTCCACTCACTTTGTGATTCCTATTTACCCCAAGCTTTAACATTTTTTCTACCTCTAGTTTAATAGCCTTTCTACGGCCTCAGGGACCCTATAGGGTTTAAGGCAGGACCTTCTTCCCTGGTTCTGTTATTATGTCATGCTTAATAACATTAGTTTTTCCCGGTACCACAGGAAAATACCTCTTTGTTTATTCTAATAAAATCCTTGACCTCTCGCTTCTGATGTACAGATAGGGTTTCCGATATATTTACCTCTGGTTCAGTGACAGGGAGTTCTGTAGGTTTTAAGGCAACTAAAACTTCCCTATCTTTCCAAGGTTTTAACAGATTTATATGATATATTTGCTCAGGTTCCTTCTCCCTGGCTGACTTACTTTGTAATTAACATCACCCCACTTCTCAATTATCTCATATGGGCCCTGCCAAGTAGCCAAGAATTTATTTTCAACTGTAGGGACCAGAACTAACACCCTATCCCTAGGTTGAAACCACCCTGGCTCTAGCATTACGGTTGTAGCTGTACTTTCGTGCTTCCTGTGCTTTTCCCATATGTTCCCTTACAATGGGCATGACAGCTTCCATACGATCCTGCATTTGGGAAATATGTTCAATAATACTTCGATAAGGTGTTGTCTCTTGCTCCCAAGTCTCTTTAACTATATCTAGTAATCCCCTGGGATGCCGCCCATATAACAGTTCAAATGGGGAAAAACCTGTAGAAGCCTGGGGAACCTCCCTGATAGAGAACATTAAATAGGGTAACAGAAGGTCCCAATTTCTCCCATCTGTGTCAATTACCTTTTCTTAGCATACTTTTGAGAGGTTTTGTTAAACCTTTCTACTAAACCATCAGTCTGAGGGTGTATACTGAGGTCCTTAGTTGTTTTTATGCCAAACAACTTACACAATTCTTTTGTAACCCTGGACATAAATGGAGTTCCTTGGTCTGTCAAAATTTCCTTAGGTATCCCGACCCTGCTAAACATTAGCATGAGTTTTTTGCTATGGACTTTGCAGAGCTGTTACGAAGGGGCACTGCCTCAGGATAGCGTGTAGCATAATCAAGGATTACCAGTATATACTGATGTCCTCTAGCAGATTTAACCAGCGGACCCACCAAGTCCAAAGCAATTCTTTCAAAAGGCACATCAATTATAGGCAAGGGCACTAAAGGGTTACGAAAATCTTTAGCAGGAGCTGTAAGTTGACACTTAGGGCATGAAGCACAATAATCCTTGATGGCTACAAATATCCCTGGCCAATAAAACCTTCTAAGAACTCTCTCTTTGGTTTTCTCAACTCCCAAATGCCCCCCTAGAATGTGGTTATGTGCAAGATTTAATACAGTGTTCCTAAAAGTCTGGGGCACCAAAAGTTGTTTAACAATGTCTGTTCCTTCTTCTCTACACGATATACCAAATTATTAACTGCTTCAAAATAAGGATAGGGTAATACATTTCCTGGCTGTGTCACAACATCATTTATAACCCTGATATTATTTCTTGCCTCTACCAATGTTGGATCCTCCCATTGGGCTTTTTTAAAATTACCAGGGCCACCAACCAGATCTATCAAATCATCAATATTTTCCGAGCTAGTACTTGGTACTTCATTACTCTGAGAAGGTGATCACCTACTAATACAGGCATAGGGCAATAAATCTTATTTTCTCCTTTTCAATGGAACCCCTTCAAAATGAGTTTCAGAGAAAGGAAATACATAAATATCAGAAGTTTGACATATTTCTGGAGATTCCCATAACTCCAGAAATTTTGGAAAATCTCTCCCTATCACCACCTCATGGGCTAAATTTGGTACTACACCAACAAAATATTTTAATTTACCACACTGAGTCTCAATCTCCACCTCAGCTGTAGGATATTCCCGTTTATCTCCATAATCTAATACTGCATCTGGTACTAAAGATTTAGCCACTAGTGTGACCATACTTCCTGAATCAAGCAAAGCCCTAGACACTTTACCATTAACCGTACACAGTACACCAATGGGAATCATTATTAACAGAGCTGTTGCTATTAGACAATAGTGAATGTGCAACATTACAGTCCATAAATTCATCTTTATCACAGTCTCTAGCAATATGCCCAACCTCATTACATTTAAAACATCTTACAGGTTGGTTATATTTAAATGTTTCCTTAATTCTTGGGGAAATGTCTCTGGTGTTTTGCCTATACACCTGCTGCTCTCTTATCCCCTTTATCCCCTGAACAGTCTTACCAGAACAGTCTTGTAGAGCTCTGGGACTTGGGATTGTGGGGCTGATCCATTGAAGATTGTTGCAAAACTTCTCCTGAAGCTATAAATCTTTCGACCAATACAATCAACTGATCCGCTGTTTGAGGATCACCTTGATTAACCCACCGCCGCAGGGAAGCAGGTAATCCACGCTGAAACCGGTCCATCACCAGTAGTTCCACTATTTTGGTAGCCGAATTAACCTCTGGTTGCAGCCACTTCCTGGCAAGGTGTATAAGGTCGAACATCTGGGATCTTGCAGTATTATGAGATGAAAACATCCAGGAATGGAATCTTTGTGCACGGACTGCCGAAGTCACCCCCAGGCGTGCAAGGATTTCTGCTTTCAATTTCTCATAGTCACTGGCTTGTGCTGGCTCTAAATCAAAGTAGGCCTTCTGAGGTTCACCACTAAGAAATGGCGCAAGTATACTTGCCCACTCAACTATCGGCCATTTTTCTCTTTCTGCTGTGCCTTCAAATGCCAAAAGATACGCCTCAACATCATCAGCTGCTGTCATTTTTTGAAGATAATGACTAGCCCTTATTACTCTGGAACCTTGGCTGCCACCAACATATTCAGAGTTCAGTCTTTCTGATATGGCTTGAACCTCTCGTTGCAGAGTCTGTGTAGCACTTTGCTGCTCCTCCCGGGTCTTCCTGAATGTCTCAGCTTGCACAGCAGCCATCTGTTGTATCAACAATTCAGTGTTCTCCTTCTGTGATTTAGCCAGCAGCATAGGACTCTCTGACTGGGCCAAGACCAACTGTTGCAGTGCTGCACTATTTTCAGCAGCTTTTCTGTTAGTCTCCTGCTGTATAGCATTAGAATGGATCAAAGCTTTAATGACTTCCTCCATGTTGCTTGCAGATTATTATGCCCACAGACATACAACGTGGTTGCCCAGATTCTCCACCAAGTGTGACAGGAACACGGTCTTCTAGGGCACAAAATGCAGCCAGGACAATCCACTGTAGTTTAAAAGGCTTTATTTTTCACAGCAATAACAAACAGGCAGTTCATTTTCAAAAGAGGGAAATCCTTCCTCTGTAGCAAAGTTAAGTACTTTTAAATGTGTCCCAGCACTTCACAGCATTCCACAAGTGCTTTGTAAAAATAATGTCCTTTTACAGTTCACAGGAACAAAAGTCTTTTACACAGTGTAACAAACACACACACCAGCTTTTGTAGCTGGTAACTGTCTCTCTCTAGGCCTAAGTGAGGCTGCTATTTAAACCCTCACAACTTCTAATTAGCCACACCTGTGATTAGCTGCTGGATAATCAATCAGCTGTCTGGGATAATCAAATACACACTCTTTCTCCCTGGGGTTTTAACTGAAAGGAGAAATAGCATGTACAATGCTTGGTCTTAAATATCTTCCATTTATAACCAGGCCTTGCTTTCTGTCACAGTATACAGAGACTTGATGAGACTAAAAATCTCACTTTAAGTGAGGCAGTGTACTGTATAAGTAAAATGGACTGAAAAAGAATACCTCATGATATAAACTAAGCACTGAGTGCAGAATTATTAGGCAAGTTGTATTTTTGAGGATTAATTTTATTATTGAACAACAACCATGTTCTCAATGAACCCAAAAAACTCATTAATATCAAAGCTGAATAGTTTTGGAAGTAGTTTTTAGTTTGTTTTTAGTTTTAGCTATTTTAGGGGGATATCTGTGTGTGCAGGTGACTATTACTGTGCATAATTATTAGGCAACTTAACAAAAAAACAAATATATACCCATTTCAATTATTTATTTTTACCAGTGAAACCAATATAACATCTCAACATTCACAAATATACATTTCTGACATTCAAAAACAAAACAAAAACAAATCAGTGACCAATATAGCCACCTTTCTTTGCAAGGACACTCAAAAGCCTGCCATCCATGGATTCTGTCAGTGTTTTGATCTGTTCACCATCAACATTGCGTGCAGCAGCAACCACAGCCTCCCAGACACTGTTCAGAGAGGTGTACTGTTTTCCCTCCTTGTAAATCTCACATTTGATGATGGACCACAGGTTCTCAATGGGGTTCAGATCAGGTGAACAAGGAGGCCATGTCATTAGATTTTCTTCTTTTATACCCTTCTTGCCAGCCACGCTGTGGAGTACTTGGACGCGTGTGATGGAGCATTGTCCTGCATGAAAATCATGTTTTTCTTGAAGGATGCAAACTTCTTCCTGTACCACTGCTTGAAGAAGGTGTCTTCTAGAAACTGGCAGTAGGACTGGAATTTGAGCTTGACTCCATCCTCAACCCGAAAAGGCCCCACAAACTCATCTTTGATGATACCAGCCCAAACCAGTACTCCACCTCCACCTTGCTGGCGTCTGAGTCGGACTGGAGCTCTCTGCCCTTTACCAATCCAGCCACGGGCCCATCCATCTGGCCCATCAAGTCTCACTCTCATTTCATCAGTCCATAAAACCTTAGACAAATCAGTCTTGAGATATTTCTTGGCCCAGTCTTGACGTTTCAGCTTGTGTGTCTTGTTCAGTGGTGGTCGTCTTTCAGCCTTTCTTACCTTGGCCATGTCTCTGAGTATTGCACACCTTGTGCTTTTGGGCACTCCAGTGATGTTGCAGCTCTGAAATATGGCCCAAACTGGTGGCAAGTGGCATCTTGGCAGCTGCACGCTTGACTTTTCTCAGTTCATGGGCAGTTATTTTGCGCCTTGGTTTTTCCACACGCTTCTTGCGACCCCTGTTGACTATTTTGAATGAAAACACTTGATTGTTCGATGATCACGCTTCAGAAGCTTTGCAATTTTAAGAGTGCTGCATCCCTCTGCAAGATATCTCACTATTTTTGACTTTTCTGAGCCTGTCAAGTCCTTCTTTTGACCCATTTTGCCAAAGGAAAGGAAGTTGCCTAATTAATTATGCACACCTGATATAGGGTGTTGATGTCATTAGACCACACCCCTTCTCATTACAGAGATGCACATCACCTAATATGCTTAATTGGTAGTAGGCTTTCGAGCCTATACAGCTTGGAGTAAGACAACATGCATAAAGAGGATGATGTGGTCAAAATACTAATTTGCCTAATAATTCTGCACTCCCTGTATATGTGAAAGAAAAAGGAAAATGTGCTATTCCCAAAAATTTATTAAATCATATTTAGAATTAAGTCCTTGAGGTGTTCTGGTCCTAAGTTGAAAGATCAAGAACACCTCAGGTTTAGCCAAAAGTTTTTCAATATCCCCTCCTCTCTTTGGTACAGTTACTTTTTCAATAACCACCCACCTGAATGTGTTCAGCTTGCAGTCGTGTGATGTGGCAAAGTGCTGGACCAAAGGAGAGGTAGATTTACCTCTGGTAACGGTGGAGATGTTTTCTCTGATTCGAGAGTTAATGTCCCTAGAGGTGAGGCCTACGTACTGAATATTGCATATAATGCAAGTGATCAGATATATGACATGTGTACAATTGAGACAAGCTTTAATGTCATACGTTTTGCCACTGACAGCTGATGTAAAATTGTTAGAAATATGGACGTAATCACAGGGCTTATACTTACTATGCCCGCATCTAAACATGCCTGTATAAGTGAGCCAAGAGCTCTCAGCTCTGTCAGATTGTCTTAATTGGGTAGGGGACAGCATCCAAAGGTGCAGCATTTTTTATATGAGCAATGCACACCCTCCTGTACTACTTTTGTCAGTTTGTCACCTGCAGCTAAAAGGGGGAAGTGTTTCTTAATAATGCCGCATATTTTGGGCACTGTAGCCTGATCTTTCTTCCAACAGCTTAGCTTCATGCATATAGTCCTGCTGTCTACTGCAGTTTCTTTTTAGCCTGGTAAATTTAACTTTGGCTACTGCATAAGATGTATTTTTCGGATGACAGCTGGCTGCATGGAACAAAGTGTTGCCAGAAATTGGTTTGTGAAACACTTTAATATCAATTTGACCATCCCCGCCACCAACCAAACATAGATCAAGACAATTGATGTTGTTAGGGTCGGTTTCAAAGGTGAATCGAAGGCCCTTGTCGTTCACATTAAGCCATTGGATAAAGGCGTCAATTTTCTCAATAGGACCTGACCATATCAGAAGTAGGTCATCTATACAATGCTTGAAAAAGCGTATATAGGACCTGAAGGGGTTATTGTCTTTAAATATGTGGACCAACTCCCTAAAGCCAAGATATAAATTGGCATATGAGGGGGCAAATTTTGCCCCCATGGCGATGCCACATCTCTAGAGATAAGTGCCCTCAAAACAGTGAGCAAAAAAGTCAACACACAAATAGCAAATGCCTGAAACTCAACTGTGTATTCTGTGTACTGGGCGAGAAAAAACTCCACTGCCTCGATACCTTTGTTGTGTGGTATCAAGGAATACAGGGAAACTGCATCCACAGTGACCCAAGAGTAAGAATTGTCTCATTTAAAATGTTTGACCAAAGTTAGAATGTGTTTGGAATCCCTGGTGTAGGATGGCAAAGTTACTACTATGGGTTGAAGTATGGCATCAAGCCATTGGGGCAAATGCTCAAATAAACAATAGATCTGCTCTTAATGTCTGTTAAAGACTTGTGGACTTTTGGAAAATAGTGGAACATGGGTAGCCTGGGATATTTAACATCAGTGTATTGTGCAGTGCGTTTATCCAGGAACCAATGCTCCAAACCATCATCCAAAATGTTCATTAATTAAAATGAGTTAGTTCTCTCTTGTACTGTATAGTAGGATTGCTATCCAAAATGTGATAATCATGGGTATTACCTAGTTGACGGAGGGCTTCTGAGACATAATACGCCCGATCCATAACTACTATAGTCCCACCCTTATCTGCAGGGCGTATGACTATAGAGTTATCTACTTGGAGAGATTTGAATGCATTTCTTTGGTTCTTAGATAAGTTATTTTTGATTATCTCTGAGGGCCTGTAAATCATTTTCCACACGATTATAAAAAGTTTCAATAACTGGGCCCCTATTATGTATGGGATAGAACTCAGACTTATCCCTGAATTTAAACCCATTGTTCACCTCACCGGTAATCACATTTGTTTCTGAGGCTAACGCCTGTAAATTGACTATATCACAATTTTCTTCAAAAGTTTGAAATTCTGGAGGGTGAACTGTGGGGCGCTCAGTCAATTCAATAAGGTTATTAGTATAACCTATTTTTAGAGAGTAATATTTCTAACAATTTGTTTATATCAATCATCATTTGAAACATGTCAAAATTAGTTGTCGGAGCAAAGTCTAAGCCAAATCCTAAAACCTCTGTGCATCAGTAAGATTAACAGAGGACAGGTTAATAATGTTGTTCACTTGTATTTGCTTTGGGTGCGATTGCCCCTCAGCTGATACCTGTCCTGATTGTCCTGTCGTGGGCGCCCCTGATCCCTGAGGTTCCTGACCCAATGGAAAAACCTGATCTAACAAAGATTGTTCACCACTGCTAACATTACTTACAGCCACTATAGAGCTGCTCTGAACTTGGCTGGGAATATATTTGGAACCTTTATTCCCTTCTTTGTTGTCACATTTTACCTTAGGTCTGGCGTCTGAGGCCGTATTAAATGGAGCAATATTAGCTTGTGGGTGTCTCAGAATACCTGGTTGTTGATAAATATGTGTATTGGCAATAACTGGTGTGACTGTGTTGTCCTCCGTGCTTGACTGCCTGACATCAGATGACCACTCTGTTTCACTATCTGTAAAGGAAACAGATTTAGACTGTTTGTTCCTTCGCCTGCAGTTACCCCTTCTATTTTTGTTATTAGTTTGTGGCAGGCTGCGTCTATAGTCATTACGCTGTTTTCTACTCCAAATATATACAGAATTAGACAAATAGTCCATTTTATCTCTTATGAATTTTTGATGTTTGCTTTCCATAATAAGTTGCCTACTACGGGCTGCTGTGTCATGGAGGATAGCGTCAAATTTGGCAAAGTCAGGATCTAGACTATGTTTATTCAATTCTAACTGTAAGGAATCTATTTCAGCTTTAATCTTATTTAGATGTTGTGTGCTATACTCAATTAATATCAACATAAAGTTCAAGTCAACTTCAAAAGTGGGAAATTTATAAATTCTTAATCCCCTATGGATCATCTTAGCCTGCACATAACGTTCGAATGCCCAAATGTCCCATTGTGCTTTATTTTTTTAAATAATAGATTTTCCATAGAGTCAAATAAAGTACTGAGGGCTAAAGACCCCTTATCATCAGAGAATATTTTATCACAGTCATATGTGGGGTTAATGCGTGCTACAGTGGGCATCAATTAGAAAAACTGTTGTGCAGGAGCTTTCATGGTATATGGTAGTCCACAGTGTAACATAGTAACATAGTAGATGAGGTTAAAAAAAGACTGAAGTTCATCGAGTTAAACCTGTACAAATCTAATATACTTACAAAAAAAAGCTCCAGTTGAGCTTAAGTTAATCCCACTAAAAGGTGACCCATTTAATACAAGCAATCATATCCATGAATTTTGTTTCTAGCCAAAAATGTATCCAATTTTTAAATGTATCTAGGGTATTGGTATTCACTACCTCCTTTGGTAATGAGTTCCACAATTTTATTGCTCTTACAGTGAAAAAACGTTTCCGTTGCAGGAGATCTCCTTTCTTCCAACCTTAAATTGTGACCTCTTGTCACAATCAATTTTCTTGGAATAAACAGAGCTTCTGCCATCTCTGTATATGGGCCTTGAATATATTTATATAAAGTAATTATGTCACCTCTCAAGCGCCTTTTTTTCTAGGGAAAACAGACCCAGTTTGGCTAGCCTCTCCTCATAGCTTAAATTCTCCATTCCCCTTATTAGCTTTGTGGCCCTTCTCTGAACTTTTTCTAGCTCTGCAATATCTTTTTTTGCGATCGGTCCCCAGAACTGCACTCCATACTCAAGGTGAGGTCTCACCAGGGATTTATATAGTGACAAAATTATGCTTTCCGCACTTGAATCAATGCCTCTTTTAATACATGCTAGTATCTTATAAGCCTTTGAAGCCGCTGCCCTGCATTGTGCATCCATCTTTGGCTTATTATCTATTACTACTCCCAAATCCCTTTCCTCCTCTGTTTGGCTAAGTCTTGTCCCATTTAAATAATACATTGACTGCGTTCTGTATAGAAACAAAAAAAGAAGAGGCGCTCTTGTGCAGATGATCCTTGGCTACAAATGATTCTAAACTAACAGTTCAGAGTAATACTCACAAAGATGTTTGCACATGCAGTGCAATAACAGGTGAGCCGAAGCTTCAGAGCCGCTCGGCTGACTCGCTAGAGGGTGAAATCAGCTGTTCACTGGGTAATCACTTCACCAACGATGTGGGGAAAAAAGATACCTATGACATAAAATATAGATACCGCCCTTAGTGCAGATTATCCCAGGCACAGAATACACATACAACAGATGTCGAGAAGTTATACTCACAAACGGAGTTGCACAAGCAGTGCAATATCAGGCGTGCCGAATCTTAAAGAGCCGTTCGGCTGACTCCCTGAGGCCTGTACAGCTGCTCCTGGATCGTTGGAGGAGTGGTGGAAATAAAGGTGGATATGCCGATAGAGGTTAATCCAAGCAAGGGATCAATAAGGCAAATAGAACAATTCACCAGCAAGGTAGACAAATAAAAGTATTTATTAAAATATAAAAATTACTTAGCAACGCGTTTCTCGGCTAACATGCCGTTTCATCAGATGTAGCCTGATGAAACGGCATGTTAGCCGAGAACGCGTTTGCTAAGTAATTTTTATATTTTTAATAAATACTTTTATCTTTGTCTACCTTGCTGGTGAATTGTTCTATTTGCCTTATTGATCCCTTGCTTGGATTAACCTCTATCGGCATATCCACCTTTATTTTCCACCACTCCTCCAACGATCCAGGAGCAGCTGTACAGGCCTCAGGGAGTCAGCCGAACGGCTCTTTAAGATTCGGCACGCCTGATATTGCACTGCTTGTGCAACTCCGTTTGTGAGTATAACTTCTCGACATCTGTTGTATGTGTATTCTGTGCCTGGGATAATCTGCACCAAGGGCGGTATCTATATTTTATGTCATAGGTATCTTTTTTTCCCCACATCGTTGGTGAAGTGATTACCCAGTGAACAGCTGATTTCACCCTCTAGCGAGTCAGCCGAGCGGCCTCTGAAGCTTCGGCTCACCTGTTATTGCACTGCATGTGCAAACATCTTTGTGAGTATTACTCTGAACTGTTAGTTTAGAATCATTTGTAGCCAAGGATCATCTGCACCAGAGCGCCTCTTCTTTTTTTGTTTCTATACAGAACGCAGTCATCTCTTTTTCAACATCTTTGGAGAGAGCAGCTATCGTTTGGGACATCATTTCCAGATTGGACATCACTCTATATTGGGACTTTCACTTGCATCTATGGATGTATATTTCCTAACCATATGACTGTGGTGACTATTGTTATGTATTTGTATTTATAATTATACAGTTCATATTGTTTATTTTTTGTAAGATATAAAACTTAGGATCTATCCATATTATCACTTTTTTGAAATAGCATAAATTAGGCGCACCTTATTTCTGGACACACTACTTAGATATAGTAGAGCCCCATTGTTTTTAAATAATACATTGCCTGCTTATTTTTACTTCCAAAATGTAGAACCTTGCATTTTCCCGTATTAAATCTCATTTTCCATTTACATGCCCATACTTCTAATTTTTGCTGATCCCTTTGTAACGAACGTTCATCCCGCACTGACCTAATGACCTTACTTAACTTAGTATCATCGGCAAAAATAAAGATGTTGCTATTTAATCCTTGCTCCAAGTCATTAATAAAAATATTAAAAAGAACAGGGCCCAGTACTGATCCCTGGGGGACTCCACTGATTACCTTTGTCCAATCTGAGTATGATCCATTTACTACTACTCGTTGCTTCCTATCTTTTATCCAGTTATTTATCCATGAGCTAACATTTTCAGCTATTCCCAGTCCCTTAATTTTGTGCATTAATCTCTCATGTGGCACTGTATCAAACGCCTTTCCAAAGTCTAAGTATATCACATCAACTGATTCCCCTTTATCTATATTTTTACTTCCTCGTAGAATCTATTTAGATTAGTTTGACATGATCTATTTGTCATAAAACCATGCTGATTTGAACTCATAATCTTGTTTACACAAATGTGCTCATCAATATAATTCTTTATAATCCCTTCAAATATCTTCCCCACAACAAAAGAAATAAACATAAGAATGCCTAAACATTTGTAATTGCAACAATTTTCTGGACGAAAGTGGTGGATTATCTGACAGAAATGCAGGGGTGCCAATATTTATATACACATATATATTTAGACATGTATATGTATGTATCTCTATGTTAAAGCCCTTTGTAGACCTTTTTATCTAACACCTGAGTCTTCATTTATATCTTTGAGCTCTTATAACTTTTTAATGCAATTTTTTAAAAATATTTTTTTAGAAAGTGTTATTATGATTGTAACTTTACTTAAATGTAGGGATGGGCGAAAGTTTCTAAAAATTTGAAATTTAAAACTAATTTTGATACATTTGTTCATTCGAATTTCGAATGTTTACATTCTAACATTCTATTTTCCAATTTTCATTTTTGAATTTTTCAATAAAATCGAAAATATTTGTTCGAATAATAGAATGTTTAGCTATGTATTCATTCAATTTCGAAATGTAATATTCAAATTCGAATGTGACATTCGAATTTGAAATAGTATTTCTAGTCTAATACTGTGTTTTATTAATGTAATATTGGAATTCGAATGTGACATTCGAATTTGAATGTGACATTCGAATTTGAATGTGACATTCGAATTCGAAATAGTATTTCTAGTCTACAATTGTGTTTTATAAATGTAATATTCGAATTTGAATGTGACATTCGCATTTGAATGTGACATTCGAAAACTGTAAATAACATTCGATAATAGAATTTTTAAGAATATTCGTTCTTATCAACATTCTATTATGTAAATCGAATTTCTACAATAACATTCGTTCTAACATTCTAATTCGAATATAAACACATTCGCCCATTCCTACTTAAATGTACTTAAATGTATTTGTAATGTTTTTTCCCCCACATTTTAGTCGAGCGTAACAGTTAACCAAAGCTCTGAAGTCCCATTATCCCGACATGCATTAAATTCAATTGTAGTCGAGCGAAAGCGTTTACTTTCAACTCATAATATGCAAGCTTCTTTCAACAAGCCAAGAGAAAACACTTTCTCGCTTGCTCGCAACAGCACGTCACTCGTAACCTAGGCCTTTGTCAAGTATGATATTGTGTAGATATATGAACATGAAAAGCATCTATACTGCTGTTAAATCTTGGCATCCAAAAATTCTAATTATACAAAAGTTGACACAGGTCACAGTTTAAAGGGATATGAAACCCGATTTTTTTTTTTTTTGCATGCTTCAGACAGAGCATGCAGTTTTAAACACATTTATTTCTATTGTCTAATACACGGTTATATTAGAAGTGTTGCGGTACGGATTTTAACGCTGAAAAAATGGCCATTCCAGCGTAATGGCCAGGAAATCATATTACGAGTTGTGTCGGTATAGCTATACCGCAAGCATTTTAGCCTGTAACGCAACGTCCATTCCGCACTCAAAAAATTATGTTTTTGTGTGGGATTTTCCTAGCGCCGGTATTACAGGTTGTGCGTTCAGGCTAAAAAGCTTGCGTTACAGCCCATACCAACACGATCCATACCGCCATCTCAGAGCAGTAGTTATGGATTTTGTGTAACAAAAATGTTTCACAAAACTCATAACTAAATTGTTATAAAGTAAACTAACACCCATAAACTACCTATTAACCCCTAAACCGCCACCCTCCCTCATCGCAAACACTATATTAAACCTATTAACCCTTAATCTGCCACCCACCCACATTGTGACTATTAAATAAAGTTATTAACCCCTAATCTGCTGCCCACCAACATCACCAACACTATTTAAATATATTAACCCCTAATCCGCCGCTCCCTGACATCACCGACACCAAAATAAACCTATTAACCCCTAAACCGCCGTCTCCCACATCACCAACGCTATAATAAAGTATTAACCCCTAAACCGCCTCCCTAAAAATCCAGCCCCCCACATAGTAACTACTAAACTAAACCTATTAACCCTAGGACCGCCGCCCCCCCCCCCACAAAACACTAAATTAAACTATTAACTCCTAATCCTAACACCCCCTAACTTTAAATTAAACTTACAATATAACTATAAAATAAATAAAACTTACCTGTGAAATAAAAAAAAATAACATTAAACTATAAATTAACCTAACATAACTATTCTAATAAATAAAAAAAACTACCAATTAAAAACCTAAATGACACATTTTAAAAAACTTAAACCTACGAAAAAATATTAACAAATCTAAAATTACAAAAAATAAAAACCACTAAGCTTACAAAAAATAATAAACAAAATTATCAAAAATAAAAACACCCAACCAACCCCCCAAAATCAAAAACCTAACTCTAAATAATCCTAAACTACCCATTGCCCCTAAAGGGGCATTTGTGTGGACATTGCCCTTAAAAGGGCATTTAGCTCTTTTTCACTGCCCTTAAAAGGGCATTAAGCTCTTTTCCAAGTGTCCATCCCTAATCTAAAAAAAAACAACAACAAAAAAACAAAAACTAACACTAATCCCAGAATATCTACTCGCCGTTCCTGAAGTCCGGACATTCATCTTCATCAAGGCGGTGAGAAGTCTTCATCCAGGCGGCGACACCTTCATCCATCTCGGGGACATCTTCTATCTTCATCCCAGCGGAACGGAGCTATCCTGGAAGTGGATCCCTTCCTGCGCGGAGCGTCCTCTTCTTCAAATTCAAATCAGCCAATAGGATGAGAGTTTCTGAAATCCTATTGGCTGTTCAAAACAGTCAATAGGATGAGAGCTACTGAAATCCTATTGGCTGATTTGAATAGGTTCAGGTTTTTTTCTGAAACTCTCTCCCCATTGATGTCTATGGGAGAAAGCACGAGCACGTCAAATCAGCCCTTGGCTTTTGTGCGGTATGGAGCTTAACACCACCATATCACACACACAAGGAGACTTTTCAGTAATTCGTAATGGCAGCGCTATGGAGAGTGAAATAACTCAATTTTTTTGGCATTCATTTTACACCCTGTTTAGCGCAAAACTCGTAATCTAGGTGACAGTGTTTCTCATTTCCAGTCCTCAAGACCCTTAACAGGCCAGAATTTCATTATATCTTAACTAGAGCACAAGTGAAATAATCATCTGAAGGGTGAGAGCAGGTTAGTAACCATGGTTACTGATCAGCTGATTATTTCACCTGTGCTCTAGTTAAGATATAATGAATATGTGGCCTGTTAAAGGGACAGTATACACCAGTTTTCATATAACTGCATGTAATAGACACTACTATAAAGAATAATATGCACAGATACTGATATAAAAACTACTTAGAGGTTCCAGTTTAGCTCTGTTAAAAAGGTAGTAGGAAAACCCACTGCAAGTGGGAAATAACAGACACTCCCATTCATCTGCATATGAAAAATACTTTTTACACGGGGGGCGGAGCCTACCGTCACACAGACCCAGACGCATATGAGAGGAGCTCTAGCCAATATATTCTATATAATTAAAGAAATAGGACATTTTAGGGAGGTCCATATGAACAATACCAAAGAACTTAAATTCTGGGGATTGTGTATAGTGAGAAATAATTGGAGGGGGGGAGATTTTGAAAATAAATTAGTTAAAAGGGAAGCAGAATTAATTTATGATTTTAACACCCTATACCCACTTGGTCTAAATTCAGAGTTGGAATTAGCCCCCTTTTTAATTTGAGGGTTCTATCAGTTTTGGTAATGCTTTATTATTCTTGGGAAGGTATTTGAATTTTTAGTGCAGTTTTGATTTTTTCAGGTTGTTAAACGTTTTAGATTTTGCATTTTTAAATAGTATAATAAAAAGTAATAGGATTTTTAAGGAGGAAATTTTGGATAGGACTATAGGGCTAGGTTTGTTTGAGCTAGGTTCGATTTAGATCCTATGCGAATTCCTGTTTTAAATTTTGTATCTTGTGTATTTATTAAAAAATGCATTAGTTTGATGTTAGTTCTGTATTTAAAATATACATTAGTTATTTTTATTATTATTGGATTTTTGTATTGTATTTTTCTAGACCAGTATATTTATTTGTTTATTTGTATATTTGTCTATTTATATCTCAGAGAATCGCACATTAATGATTTTAATCTAACATTTTGAAATGATTATCCATTTAATATCAGAGTTATAGCTAGTGAGAAGAATGGCATGTGAGGTTTTTAGAATTCCCCCCCAGGAAGTACTTACCTGCAGGAAAGGTGTGGAAGTGGTAACGAATCACCTGTGCAGAGAGAGGATTTAAGGACAGAGGTGAGCAGGAAGTAGCATCTTGAAAAAGACCCAGGAAAGGGGTTGAAACGCGTAGAGGACTTACCTGCTACTGTTTGTGAACGTCTGAAGAATTGGAGCTGGACAGAACTCTGTGTACCCTGGCGTACAGAAGTGCAGAGGGCATCCTGTGAAAATACCCATGGTAACTAACACTTGCGCAAGTGGTCACCCAGGATCCAGACACCGGGTGACGTAATTTCATGGAATCATCGCTGTTTTACATCTGAAGGAGTAGCCGGAGTGTCGAGCCAGGTAAGGAGACCATTGGCAGACACGTTTGGGCGGACATTTGAAAGGAGGTAGGAAAGCCTCCCGGCTTTGTTTATATATTTGACTGTCTGTGTTTGAGAGGACAGTAAGGAATGAACTTTTAAACCATCGGGGGCCAAGTTTTGAATTAAGAGAGACTGGAGATATAACGGTCCTATTGGGGACGCTTACCCGAATATCTCAAAGTTGGAAATAGTAACATAAACCCACATTGTCATTCTGGACATTAATTTCTGGGGATCCCCATGGGACATTAACATTAGGATTTGAACACAAGCTTCTTTAGGTGTTCTCCACTAGCTATCTTTTTTCCTCATTAACGAGTATCTGAGAGGTTTGAAATAGTTTGAATGGCTTAACCGGTTCTGATTTTTGTATGTGTGAATGGTATTGGATTTTACATTTATTTTAGCTGTGGATTTATTGAACAATACAGGTTATGTTTCACTGAATATTGCATATGTTTTAACTGAATATGTTTTAACTGAATATTGCATTTTATTATTTAATTTTATTCTGACAATTTTATTCTGACAATAAATTGTATTTGATATGCAGTAAGGACTCCTGGTTCTCTGCCCTTCTGTTTTATTTTTATTTTACACCCATTAAGTCTATGCTGTAAGGATTTATTGCCACTCAATTACACTTTAACTGATTACTAAATATATGAAGGGATTTGGCACGTGAATTTTAGATTTTCTAAGGCTGGTTTAATACAGCCAATTTTATATCTATATATTTATCTATATATTCTACGGCTCTATAGCGCCTCCTATATCCTTTGTATTTTCATTTTAAATTCGATATTGTCTAGGGAGGAGGCAATAACTTTAGTGAGGCATAGTAGGTGTTTGGTCTAGCGCTATACCCATCCGTGTTTGTCTTATTAATCCTTTTCTTCCTGAGGTGTATTAGCTGCAAGTCCAATATAGATATAGATATGTATATTTTCTCATATAGAGATAAATTGCTGTCTGAACTCATGAAAAATGAATTTCAGAAACCTGAAGAATACACTATGAATAAAGCGGAAGCATTAAAACTAGTGGGAGATTTAGAAAAGGTTTTAAATAGAGAATTGAGGCAGAAAATGGAACTGATCTTTTTAGATAGATATTTGGACCAGAATACCATCCCTAGGGGGTTAAAACGGAAGAAAACTTGCACTTTTGAGTTAAGTGAACACTTACAAAAAGAATGGGATGATGTATTAAAGGAAGCTTCCAAAGGACTGATCAAAGTTATTAAAAAATCCAGAAATGAGAGCATAGAACAAATCAATAGTGAGATTTTGAGTATTAAAGAGAAATTAGAAATAGTTAAAGAAGATCAGACATTGAAAGAAAGACAACAGGTTGTTATTGAGAGACTAGAAAGTGTGAAGAAAGAAATTATAGTCACCAAATGTAAAAAATTGGAAAGGGACATCTCTGAGTCCTCCATGACACAAGGGATTGCTGAACAAAATCTAGAAAGGGGGAATACAGAAACCCAGAGGGTTAACAATAATCCATGGGAGAGGGTTGATAGGAGAAGATATGACCACCAGAATAATTTTCACGGTAATGGATATAAGGAGAGAAATAATTTTGAAGAAAATAGGGGATATCAGAATAAGAACTTTAGAAATAGGAACACTGGAGGGTGGAATCGAGGGCCTGATATGAGATATAATAACCACTATGGCAACCGGTATGGTTGGGAAAATCGTTTTGAAAATAGGGATCACTTTTGGAAAGGAGAATATAGGGGAAACAGGAACTTCTATGGAGATAGAGGGCCAAATAACTATAGACAGAAGAATGGGGGTTATTTTGAAGAGGTCAACCAATATCAAGGGAGACCAAACCAGCAAAAGAATAAGGATGAAAATAGATGGGAGTCAAGACAGTCAGAGATACCCATGGCAAATAGGTTCACTCCCCTAGTTACGATAAGTAAACATCAACCTGCCCCTAGTGAGACCATGGGTCATATAGACCTGAGAGAGGAAAAGGATTTTTTAGGCCACACCCCCCTCAGGGAGGGGGCTCCACAACTAAGAGGCTTGAATGGACAGGGAAAGGAAGAAAAGGTTGTAAGATCAAGGGAAAGAAAAAGACAAATAGAGGAATCAGAGGAGGAAGAAGAGAGAGAAGAAGAAAAAATGGAAGCCAAAAGACAGAAGTAGTTAAGAAAGTAGGGATCTTCAATTTAAGTGAAAAAACTCTAAGTAAAGAAGAAGAAAGAGTTCTGAATTTGGGACTCTCTTTTGCCCCTTCAAAAAAGCTGAATAGGTTTGAGACACATATAAATGTAAGAAAGTATGTGAGAAATCTAACTCTTAAACGTTTCTTTCTAAAGAATCCAGTTGAAAGGTATATTACTAATGAACCTGATCTATACAAACATACAGAACTAAAAACAAAATCTAAGTTTTACCCCAAGAATGACAGAGGGAGTAATTTGGAGACTTTTGAAAAGATGGTTCTGGCAGACTTAAGGGAGGGTGCAGACGGAAAACATAAATTTAGGAGAAATTTAAGTAAGAAGGATAGGGAAGTATTAGAGAACCTTCAGAAAAACAACGATATAACCATAAAAATGGCAGATAAGGGTGGAGGCCTAGTAATTCTGGATAGTACTAAGTATAAGATCGAGGCTGAGAGATTATTGAGTGATAGAAAAACATATAAAAAACTAGAGATGGATCCAACCAATAAATTCAAGGCTAAGCTGGATAGAATTTTGGATAAAGGCAAAGAAAAAGGCATTTTAACAGATAAGGAATATTCATATATTAAACCCCAACACCCTAGGATTCCTATATTTTATTTCCTACCCAAGGTCCACAAAAGTCTTACTAACCCACCCGGGAGACCAATAGTCTCAGGGATAGACTCGTTGACGGATAATTTATCCGAATACGTGGATAAGTTCCTACAAAAATATGTGGTACAATTAGATTCATATCTAAAGGATTCAACCAGTGTGCTAAGAATACTTGAAGGGATTAAGTGGGAGAAAGAATTTGTGATGGACACTTGTGATGTATCTTCACTTTATACCAATATTAAGCACAATTTAGGGTTGGAGGCTGTCGAGGGGTACTTAATTAAAGATAATACGATAGTAGAAGAACAGAGAAATTTTATTTTGGAAATTATAAGTTTTATTTTAGAACATAATTATTTTTCATTTGACGGCAAGTATTTCCTACAAATTGAGGGGACAGCAATGGGCACGAGATTCGCACCGAGCTACGCTAATCTGTTTATGGGGGACTGGGAGCAAAGGTTCCTCCAGGTTGCGGAGCTCGGTGCAAATTTCGTGCTTTTTAAAAGATACATAGATGATATTCTAATAATCTGGCGAGGAACTGAAGATTCCCTTAAAGAAGTATTAATAAATTAATTTTTTAGACTTAGAGATAATGGTAAATAAGGAGGAATTAATAACCAGAACACATTTTAAACCGACGGATTCCAATAATTATATTCACGCAACTAGCTGCCACTATTTTAAATGGAAAGAAAACATACCGGTAGGACAGTGCCTGAGGATTAGAAAAAATTGTACAAGAATTGAGGTTTTTAATGAACAAGTGGAGGTATTAGAGGAAAGGTTCAGGGAAAGGGGCTATAAAGAAAATAATATAAAGAATGCCATAACAAGGGCCAGGACCACTAATAGGGACTCACTATTAGAATATAAAAGAAAGGTAGAGCAAAGAGATACATTGGATATACCATTCATAAGCACATATAGTGAGGATCATGTTTTAATGAAGAAAATTTTGAGAAAGCACTGGCACTTGTTAAAAAATGACCCAGTAATTGGGGACAAATTGCCTGTCTACCCAAGGATAGTTTACAAAAAAACTAAGAATTTTAAATCACTGCTAGCACCCAGTGAGTTCAGAAGACAAAGAAATTGTAAAAAAGATTTGGATTTGAGGGGGGAAGAAGTGAAAGGTTTTTTCCCCTGTGCAACATGCAAAGCATGTAGATGTGGGTTAAAGAAGAAAAAGGTTCCAATCCCCGGCACAAGTAGGGAATTTATTATAAAGGACACAATAAGATGTAGTAACAAAGGGATGGTTTATATGCTACAGTGCTCATGCAATTTGTTTTATATTGGAGAGACAACTAGGATGCTCAGGGATCGGATCAGAGAGCACATCTGGAACATAGAAAAGGGAAAACTGGAGACCCACTTATACACACATTTTAGGGAGGTCCATATGAACAATACCAAAGAACTTAAATTCTGGGGATTGTGTATAGTGAGAAATAATTGGAGGGGGGGAGATTTTGAAAATAAATTAGTTAAAAGGGAAGCAGAATTAATTTATGATTTTAACACCCTATACCCACTTGGTCTAAATTCAGAGTTGGAATTAGCCCCCTTTTTAATCTGAGGGTTCTATCAGTTTTGGTAATGCTTTATTATTCTTGGGAAGGTATTTGAATTTTTAGTGCAGTTTTTATTTTTTCAGGTTGTTAAACGTTTTAGATTTTGCATTTTTAAATAGTATAATAAAAAGTAATAGGATTTTTAAGGAGGAAATTTTGGATAGGACTATAGGGCTAGGTTTGTTTGAGCTAGGTTTGATTTAGATCCTATGCGAATTCCTGTTTTAAATTTTGTATCTTGTGTATTTATTAAAAAATGCATTAGTTTGATGTTAGTTCTGTATTTAAAATATACATTAGTTATTTTTATTATTATTGGATTTTTGTATTGTATTTTTCTAGACCAGTATATTTATTTGTTTATTTGTATATTTGTCTATTTATATCTCAGAGAATCGCACATTAATGATTTTAATCTAACATTTTGAAATGATTATCCATTTAATATCAGAGTTATAGCTAGTGAGAAGAATGGCATGTGAGGTTTTTAGGATTCCCCCCCAGGAAGTACTTACCTGCAGGAAAGGTGTGGAAGTGGTAACGAATCACCTGTGCAGAGAGAGGATTTAAGGACAGAGGTGAGCAGGAAGTAGCATCTTGAAAAAGACCCAGGAAAGGGGTTGAAACGCGTAGAGGACTTACCTGCTACTGTTTGTGAACGTCTGAAGAATTGGAGCTGGACAGAACTCTGTGTACCCTGGCGTACAGAAGTGCAGAGGGCATCCTGTGAAAATACCCATGGTAACTAACACTTGCGCAAGTGGTCACCCAGGATCCAGACACCGGGTGACGTAATTTCACGGAATCATCGCTGTTTTACATCTGAAGGAGTAGCCGGAGTGTCGAGCCAGGTAAGGAGACCGTTGGCAGACACGTTTGGGCGGACATTTGAAAGGAGGTAGGAAAGCCTCCCGGCTTTGTTTATATATTTGACTGTCTGTGTTTGAGAGGACAGTAAGGAATGAACTTTTAAACCATCGGGGGCCAAGTTTTGAATTAAGAGAGACTGGAGATATAACGGTCCTATTGGGGACGCTTACCCGAATATCTCAAAGTTGGAATAGTAACATAAACCCACATTGTCATTCTGGACATTAATTTCTGGGGATCCCCATGGGACATTAACATTAGGATTTGAACACAAGCTTCTTTAGGTGTTCTCCACTAGCTATCTTTTTTCCTCATTAACGAGTATCTGAGAGGTTTGAAATAGTTTGAATGGCTTAACCGGTTCTGATTTTTGTATGTGTGAATGGTATTGGATTTTACATTTATTTTAGCTGTGGATTTATTGAACAATACAGGTTATGTTTCACTGAATATTGCATATGTTTTAACTGAATATGTTTTAACTGAATATTGCATTTTATTATTTAATTTTATTCTGACAATTTTATTCTGACAATAAATTGTATTTGATATGCAGTAAGGACTCCTGGTTCTCTGCCCTTCTGTTTTATTTTTATTTTACACCCATTAAGTCTATGCTGTAAGGATTTATTGCCACTCAATTACACTTTAACTGATTACTAAATATATGAAGGGATTTAGCACGTGAATTTGAGATTTTCTAAGGCTGGTTTAATACAGCCAATTTTATATCTATATATTTATCTATATATTCTACGGCTCTATAGCGCCTCCTATATCCTTTGTATTTTCATTTTAAATTCTTTAACTTTAACCTACCACAAAGCAAAGTATATCTTATATGTAGACATTTCTTGATTATCTCTTCGAGTTTCAAGGAGGTTTAAGCACTTTTCAGGGAACTTTAGATAGGGAGGATGAAGGAGCTGCCGGACCCCGGACTGACAGGCCTTCAACATGAACTCGGAGGACTTGTAAAAACTTTATTTTTTCTCTTATTTGTGTAAGTAATGAGCTGTGCCTGTAAGAGAAAAGATCAGTGGTTCTTTGGGGGAGATTGGCAGAACTCCGAGATCAGCTGGAATCTTGAGGTCCGTTAAAGAGCTACACAGAAGCGCACTTGGCGCGAATGGCGGCCATCTTTACCGCCCAGCAGAGAAACATCACAGCCATAAGCCCATATCGGAAGCCCACTGAGGAATCCTCCGAACTCCTGAGAGACGTGCCGGTGAGTCTGAGACCACTACATACGGACTTCTGACTAAGAATAGGAATAAGCAATATTGCACTTACGTTTATGGGGAGAAGAGGGCACTCTTAGACTGTCCGGCTGCAGGAGGAGACTAATACCTCTAAGCTTTATTCCTTCGGAGGGTCGGGGCCCCGCTCCGGAGGTTACTTCCACCCTAAAAGATATTAGAGGCGACAGACAGGCAGAGAGGACATAACCACTGCACAGCCCTCATACTAAGTAAGTGCAGCATATGCAGCTTCTTACTGGCAGTGAACCTAGACAAGCTTACAGGCCATACTAATAAAAGCCACTATAACTCCTGTAATTCCCATCACCCTTGGTAACCCTTGCATAGCACAAGGAATATTCTTAATAAAAGGGGCTGCAACATATATTACAACCACAAAAATAAGTTATTATCACTTTGGCTCACAATAACTATTGTCTGAGTAGTACAGCACTACACTGCAGTTTCAGTTATACCAGAGAAGGTGAACTCTGGAGCTGAGAGAATCTCTCTGGAAAGCATTGCATCACATTGTACTTAGCAGCTCTCTCATTCACAGTTACATCAGCGTGCTGTATTATAGCAGGCTGCAATAAAACAACACATAAATAAGTACCCTGAAAATAAAGAGGAGAGCAGAGAAGGTGGGAACGAAAAACTCATTGAGCAAGGCATAATACTATCACCACCTCTCAGCATTATTGGGAGCTACTAGAGTCTCATTACTCTCTGCAATCAACTTCCTTGCAGATCATAATAATAAAAAAAACCTTGAGTTTAGACCCCCTCCCCCCCTTTCCCGCTGCCCTTGGTAATCAGCGGGTCATAACCATCTCCCTTTTACCCGCTTCTTCCAATAGGGGGCACTCCCCTGGCAGGGGAGTCTTACTTAAACACTTTACTGCAGACATTTTACCCCCAATTTAAGCCTGATCAAGATTGAAAGATAACGCAAGGCTAAGGATAAACATGGCGGGGGTGTAGGATTGGGATACCTCCAGGAGACATTTGAATTAAGGACCCTGAACTACAACACACTCATACCAGATGCTAAAGCATCCAATTACACAGTCCATCATGGCTAGCGTAATGAGGAAAAAACAAAAATCCCAGAAAAATCCCAAGAGAACTCTAACGGATCATTTCCACAGCAAGCACACTTTGGGTATAGAAAACTCAGAGTAAGACTCCAGAGATTGAACCACTTCACTTAACAGACTAACCAAATCCGACAGCCATTGCAGAGAGGGCTCTGCCCTCTCCCAGTCAACATTTTTAGACACTATTCAAGCTCTGTCTGATAAAATGGACACACATTACACATCCTTGCGACAGGAGTTCAGACAATCAGTGGCTGAGCTGAAACGTGATATCTCTTCAGTAAGCGAACGCACGGAAACTCTAGAGAAGAAACATGAAGACCTTGCTCTTGATAATTCTAACCTCTTCTCCTACTCTCAAAACTTGGCAGAACAGATTACAGATTTGGAAGGCAAACTAGCAGATCTTGAGGATAGGACGCGCCGTAATAACCTGAGAATCCGTGGCATACCAGAATCGGTCACAGCAGCTGACCTTCCAGGCCATCTACAGGGGCTATTTAAAGAGATACTAGACACCCTCCAACCACAAGAACTGTTAATCGATAGAGCTCATAGAGCCCTACAGCCTCGAAATTCCCCTGCAGACTCCCCTAGGGACGTTATCCTGAGGTTACATTATTTTGCAGCCAAAGAGAAAATACTAAGAGCCTCATTCGCTAACAAGACGCTGAAAGACCCATATCAAAATGTTCAGATCTTCCCAGATCTATCCCAGCACACTCTAGTGAGGAGAAGATCCTTTCAACAATTCACGAGAGTCCTAAGACAGCATAACATCAAATACAGATGGGGATTCCCTGTAAAGATCTTTTTACAACACCAAGACAGATCTTACATAATCTCCACTCCTGACCAAGGAATGAAGCTTCTTTGCACTCTAGACCTTAACCTTCCTCAGAATCAAAATCACAACCAGGAGGATGCCCTGGAATCACTTAACACATCAGCCCCAGAATGGAACCCAGGCCCTCCCTCTTCTAGTGACCCTCATCTATCAAAGTGAGGATGAGAGCCCACATACGGGTACATATCTTACCCTCATTATAGCTCAAATAATCATCCGCACAACTTTATACTTTGCAAAAAAGAACCTTCTCACTTAAACGTTGTATGAGCTCACAAACGGGTACTCATCTTACTCTTCCTTAGCTCATATATACGATTTGGCAATAGTTAGTCAGTCAAGCAGACATCCTAAGGTTCTGGTTCCCACTTGGAGCTGAATCATTAGGCCTCTAGCCAAGACAAAGACCTAGGACACTAAAGACACCCAATCTCTATGCCTGATGATAGTTAATAGTTCTACCAGACGGACTATTCATCTCTCGGAGGGAAAGTCTGGATCGTGTTCTCACCCAGAGGACTGGAAGGTGAATCTATCTCTGAAATAAAGGCTGTTTATGTCTACTAGCCAATAAAGAAGGGACTCATATGTTACTAGTGGAATTTAATAGTAAATAAAATAGCTTAGATATGTCAGTCATGGTTTACTTTAAAGTTGTTATGCAAAGTATAAGTGTTATATTTAAAGTAATACACTAACGTTATAAAAGTAATAACCTAGGGAATAGTTCATATGTTTTTGTTTACAATTGCGGTTTTACTTCAGTACTTTGCCTATTGTTCTATGTATGCATTGACCCTCCTCTCTTTATTTATGTGAGGGATTCTAAATTACCTTACTCATCTGCATTTACCCCTCAAATGTACATAATTAACCATTCCTCTCACCTAATTCCACCCGATCTACTCATCTTCTTAGATTATTCTGACCTAACAAGCTCCTTAATATAACGTCACCTTTCCATAATATTATCCTGGAGGGCCCCATGACCCTATCACCCCATCAGCTCCCCTTGATTTCCTTTACTAAAGATTCGCGCAGACCCATTAAGACACATTAACTAACACTTTGCTACCCCGCCCCCCCAACAAGGGTTCTTTACCCAACTTTCTAAATTAAGCGGCTCTTGCCGCTGTACTCTTTTACCCCCTTACCCTACTCTAATTATTTACAGCTCTACCAATTCTACAGGTTTCTAGACTATACAAAGAAAAATATCCAGATTATATAGCTACCCAATTCTGGAGCCAAGACACCTTCACTCCCTCCCCTACTTATCCCCTACCACCCAGTTTAACATCTAGATACTATAAAATATGGAAAGTCTCCATATTCTAGATAACCACACAGATGCATACACAATATATCTTTTTATGGCTACCAAGCTTGCTATAGCCAAAACGTGGAGAAATAAAATTCCACCGTCATTCACACAAACAGCATTCATAGCCAGACATATTAGGTTGATGGAACAATATTTCTTTAGAATACTAGATAAGACAGACCAACACATTAAAATATGGCACCTATGGCTCACTCTTTTCCTAGACTAGATTCAATTAAAATACTGAAGAGCCCTGGTCATTTCGGAATCTCACCCCTTCTCCCCTCTCTCTCTATTTTCTCTCTATTGCCTCTGGATATATATATATATATATATATATATATATTTACACACTTACATTCATATATATGAAACTCCCATAGATGGTTTTCCTTACTAATTTATCAAAGTATAAGTTTAATCTATATTAAATTCGGTTAATTCATATAGAAGTCTAGTAACCCCACCGTATCTCTGAGAAACGACTACTCCGTCCAAATTTTCTAGGAGCTGTATATTTTATTTCATTATATAAACTCACCTATTATTTCTGTTAATAATGTAAAATGGAGACAAAATACCTGTAAGCAAGTATTATAGTCAATGGATGCACAAACTCATCTATACAAATGCCAAATGTTAATTTTCTAGGATGTATATACCAATTCTAACTATGTATCCATGATGACGTAAGATTGTACTATAGTAATGGCTTGCACTTGTTTTTCCTTTTTTGTTGGATTGTCTAATAAAAATCTTTAAAAAAAAAAAAAAACTTTTTACACAAACAGGAGCAAGCTGGAGTAGGCATACCTCGGTATTCTCCTAAAACTTTGGGGCTTGGCTAGGAGTCTGAAAATCAGAGCAATGTTATTTAAAAATAAGCAAAAATATACATTTAAAAAAAAAAAACCTGTATGGGTTACATAAATAGATCATCTACAAAACATTTATGCAAAGAAAAATAGAGTGTATAATGTCCCTTTAAGGGTCCTGAGGACTGAAATTGAGAAACACTGGTCTAATATGTTTAGTTTCTTTTTATCCTTTGATGAAAAGCATACCTAGCTAGGCTCAGGTTGCCCTACTGGGAGCTAGCTGCTGATTGGTGGCACCACATATATGCCTTTTGTCATTGGCTCACCTGATTTGTTCAGCTAGCTCCCTATAGAGCATTACGACTCCTTCAACAATTGATAACAAGAAAATAAAACACATTTGATAATGGAAGTAAAATGAAAAGTTGTTTAAATTTGCATGCTCTATCTGAAGAAAAAATGGGTTGCATGCCCCTTTAATTTATATGACACATTTAATGCATTGTCACTTCCTCTGATATCTGATATGAAGCCTCAAAGCCATAGTTGTCATTTTGCTGAGTTTCAGAATAAATTTGCAGTCACTACAAAAAAAGTTGAAAACAAAACGTAACGTGCAGAATTAAAAAATTGTAAAATGAGGTGGTCATGGTAAAAGATTAGTCAGAGCTATAGATGAAACCAGTAAATGGATTTATTTCAACTCTGGCATGGAGATAGAGTAGATAGCATCAAATGGCAGGATGTGATTTTCTGAAAGGGACAGTAAAGTCAAAAAACATTTGATTTAAAATAACATTCCAATTTAATTTTATTATCAAATTTGCTTTGTTCTTTTGGTATCCTTTGTTAAAAGGCATAGCTAGGTAGGCCCCGGAGCAGAACGGCACTACTGGGAGCTTGCTTCTGATTGGTAAATGCACATATATGCCTCTTCTCATTGGCTCACCGTATGTGTTTAGCTCAGGGCCGGCTTAACAATGGGAACAAGTGGGTCCAACCAACCCAGGCAGCACTTGACAGGCGACAACACTTCAGTGGCTAAATCTGTCACTGTGAAATACCCAGACTGCCCTCCTGTCTTGTACTCATCTTGTCAGGGGAGCACTTACAAGTCGCACGCAGAGGCAGCAATGTCACAACATGTGGCAGCAGCGAGACCGCAGGCTCAGATTGATCACACCGCAATTGCATCATGCTGCAGCTGCTGCCTGCCAGTGACATTGCATTTTGCTCACAAGAGCGCAATTCCATAGGCTCCTATAGGAGCCTTGTTCTCTTGCCGTCTGAGACGGCATCAGAACCTAAGCGCAGCAATGGCAGAAAATTTAAATATATATCTATATCCTTATATACATATATATTTATGTGTTAATATGTGTACAGTATATACACATATTATCACATAAATATATATGTATATCAGTATATATATATATATATATATATATATAAAATTACTGGAAACGCACAGTTCCCATAGGCCGTTATGTAAAAGCACTTTTTAGTGCTGTTTTGTTTTTTTCTAACACCTCATCTACTTTAACCCCAAAATAGTGCCTAGTGCAGTTATTTTATTAAAAAATAAAGATGCTTTATTTTTTAATAAAATACAATAGACTGTATTTAGACTGGGGGCATTTGGGGCACACTTATAAAATTAACCAGAGATCTGATCTCTGGTTAATTTTATAAGTGCTAATTGCTACCTCGAGCGTGCGGTAGCAATAACCAGCCACTTGTAATGGCTGATTAATTACCGCGCACCCGCCTGTTTTCGGGCGTGAGATAATTTAGCACTCCACTTGTAATCTAGCCCTTATTTAGCAATGTTTTGAAGGCAATTTTTTGTGATGCCTGTATCTTTGACAGTGACATGTGGGGTAAAGTGAACTGTTACAAGATAGAAAGATTATTATGAATTGTGCAGTTTTTGAGTCGAGATGTTGTAGCTAGTTTTTTTAGTGAGATCTTATTTTCAGGAACCAGTTTTATTATTATTTAGGCCAATGTGTGTCTTTGAACGTGAAAACATGGGGTATGTGTAAATGTGCTTGACTATTGGTGCATGCCAGATGACATGTAACATGATGTATGTCTGAATAAGTATGTACAAGTCAGCATGCATCTATGTTATGTATAGTGATTCAGATGTCCCAGTTGTGCCATAATATGCAGAATTGTTTTCCTAACACTCATCCTTTTCATCTCCTATTTACATCCCGACAGTCATACAAAAACCTATCGTTGCCCAAAAAACCCAGAAATGACCACATTTGTCACAGACACTGGTCACTGACTGCTTAGCCGTGCACTCAAGCACCTAAGACTAAACCTTCTCCACAGCCAAACTCTTTAACCAAGTCCAATGCTATAACATATAACACTAGCTCTATGAATGTTTGTACAGCTGTGAATTCATATCTCAAGTGTGATAAGAACTGGGTGAATTTGCCTGTTCATGTTTCATATTATATTTACTGTATGTCTGACTGATTTCATGTTTGTGACTGATGATCAAAAACTCACCAGTATGGAGAAAAAAAAAACATACACAATCTTTTGGCCTTTTTTTGAGCATTATATTGCAATGCATGTGTCTCTCCTAAAATTTTAATTTTCTAAAATTCTTTGACATACCTTGCAGTACTGATGTATTGCACCAGAGCTTTAGATCATTGAGCTAATTTGTATATGCGTATGTTTGTGTGTTGTGAATGTAAATATGTAGTACAGTAATATGGGCTCACAAGCAAATGCTTAGCTGCAATACATCATGCTGCATGAGCACATTAGAGGTTACATACCATAAATACAAAAGTAAAACAAAATGCTTCCATGGGTCTGACAAATTATACAATATACAAACAAATCTGGCTAATAGATCACTTTAGAGTACCCCTATCACAAGTTATCAATATTACAAATATACCCAGTAGCTCAATGAAATATATGTCTTAGTTTTATAAATAGAACAGACTTAAATAGTATTTTAGATCACAAATTTAGAAAAGTAAATGCATAAAAAGAATGAGCAGTTTGTGTGTTTTGTTTTATGGGTTACATTGAAACAGAAAAACATAGAAACAGATTTACAGACAGAGAAAGATAAACAGATGAGACAGATAGTGAATCTATCTCCATCTCATGATTCATTATCTTATATTAAAGCTGAGTGTGTCCAGGTATTTTTAGCCGTGAGCTGTGCTAATCTGATCAAGTTGTTCCTGTTCTACCTTGATCAACTGACCTACCATGTCCACATTTGTCTGGGTTTCACAGTGATCATATGCTGAACAGCTACAGCTGTGATATATCTTACTTTGTCATGTGCTTTTTGTTTTTGGAAATATTATGAAAGTAATCGCTAGCCACAAGTCAACTGTTGGTGGTTCTCTTTACACATGGTGCTCAATACTAGCAAACATGTAACTCTATCTGTATCCCATTTACACATACAGAAGAGTATTACACTACCCAAAACAGGTTGTTTTCAGTTTTAGAAGTCTGACTCCTCCCTCTGTTAATCAATGGATCATATGGTCCACCCATGGACACACGAGCAAGTAATACGTTTTCTTGGATTTTACATGTATAGACAAAATGAATTCCTGGCTTGTGTGCAGCTGTACTTGGAAAGAATATGGAAGATTTTCACCATGACTAAATAATTAGTAGAACTGTATATTCAATGTATGATTTGTGTGTGAATTTGTTCTGAATACAAAGGGCTTAAATAAGACCAGTGATACATAATATATGATTATTGTCACATGTATGTTTTTTGTTTCGTAGTATATTCTTACAAATATTAATTTAGCTCATTATTTATGCTACAAGGCAGAAGTCATGGGAATTTCATGTATCTAAATACATAGACTGTGTGCTTGCTGTCCTTAGTATTTATGTTACCATTTTCCGTTTACCTTTTTAGCACAACAGGATGTTGAATATCAGATTATATCAGATTATTTTTGAGATAACTACTTCTCTATGTTTTAAAGGGGTTTAATGTTCAAATAACTTCTAATATTATTTAAGAGTGGGTCTAAGATGCAAAAGATCAATGTGCACATCTAAGATTGTCACCAACACAGAAAATAGTGCCTTTTTTTTTTTTTTTTCAAAAAAAGGATATATACTATTATAAAATACTTTTAAAAATATGTTTTTGAGATAGCATACATGATTTACGTAGCAAAATCAGTGCGCAGACAATCAATTATGGCTTTATGTCAATGATCAGGTATACAAAAAAATTTGTTTTATTTTTTTTATCAGAAAGCAGATTGGAACTCAATGGATAATAGTTTAACCCTTTTGCGTATAAACAACTGGCATCAAGATGATGCCTTAATAGTTGTCAGGCTCATTCTATTGATATTCAATTATTCTTACCTGGGTTACCTCCTTCCTCAGTCTCCTCCACCTTCCCTTTAAGTATGTGCTGCACCTATTCTCAGGTGCTTAGTAGTTTGTGTTTTGGTGCTACCATCAGGTCATTATCCTGAGCTCTTCACTGAATACCTTGCAAGCAATATACGCTCACACTGAGCCTGTCAGTAGCTGCAGATGTCTTTCCTGACCGAAGCTATTACTCTAACCTCCTGCAAGAGCTACCTCCTTGTCTACATGGATTTACATCTTTCAATTTATCAAGTAAACCCTGTTTAAAAACCCTTCTACGAGGAATTACTCTCTCAGAGACTGCCTGCAGGTTTATACCACTGTTTCTCACCGGATCCCGCCTTTCAACCTCAATACCTTTTACCTTTGTGACTGTTCGGGTAATCTACTTACCTCCTTAAACTGTTGTCCTCTTTGTCGGGACTTTATCCTGTGACTCATCAATATGATCAAACTGATACTCACTTGTATTGGTGCAGAGGGAGTTTGTTACAGTAACAAAACCGATACGGACATTGGCCTCTAGTTATCAAGCCGTCAACCGCAAATACGCTGGAATTCCGCATCGTATTTGTGGCGAGGCTGATTCGCCATAGTTATCAAAGGCTAGAGACCGGCAAAAGTAGAATATAGTGACGTAAGCTAAGATCCGCCGGCCTCAGTCCGACACAGATCGATTCTTACATCACTACAGATGTTCCAAACGCAAGTTTGGCACAATCTGACTACTTTTGCTAGTTATCAAATAACTAGCAGGTACGCTCGGCACTATTCCGGCCCAGCATACCTGGTTTTCAATCCGCTGCCCTGGAGGCGGCGGATCTCATAGGAATCAATAGGAGTCTGACAGCAGCGAAAATTCATGTTCGCTGCTGCCCAATATCCCATTGATTCCTATGGGAGATGTCTGCACCTAACACCCTAACATGTACCCCGAGTCTAAACACCCCTAATCTGCCCCCCCTACACCGCCGCCTCCTACTTTATACTTATTAACCCCTAAACCACCGCCCTGACACTGCCGCCACCTACATTATACGTATTAACCCCTAAAACTCTGCTCCCGGACCCCGCCGCAACTAAATAAAATGTTTAACCCCTAAACCGCCGCTCCCGGACCCCGCCGCCACCTACATTATACCTATTAACCCCTAATCTGCCGCCCCCTATACCGCCGCCACCTACATAAAGTTATTAACCCCTATCCTGCGGATCCCGGACCCTGCCACAACTAAATTAAATGTTGAACCCCTAAACCGCCGCTCCCGGACCCCACCGCTACCTATATTAAACTTATTAACCCGTAAACCTAAGTCTAACACTAACACTAAAACCCCCCCTAACTTAAATATTATTTAAATAAATCTAAATACATATTACAATTGTTAACTAAATTATTCCTATTTAAAACTAAATACTTACCTGTAAAATAAACCCTAAAATAGCTACAATATAACTATCAATTATATTGTAGCTATTTTTAGGATTTATTTTTATTTTACAAGCAACTTTGTATTTATTTTAACTAGGTACAATAGCTATTAAATAGTTATTAACTATTTAATAGCTACCTAGTTAAAATAACTAAAAAATTACCAGTAAAATAAAACCTAACCTAAGTTACAAATACACCTAACACTACACTATCATTAAATTAATTTAAAAAATTAACTACAATTACCTAAAATTAAATACAATTAAATAAACTAAACTATAGTACAAAAAAAAAACAAACACTAAATTACAGAAAATTAAAAAAAATTACAAGAACTTTATACTAATTACACCTAATCTAAGCCCCCTAATAAAATAAAAAAGCCCCCCAAAATAATAAAATGCCCTAACCAATACTAAATTACAAAGTAATCAGCTCTTTTACCAGCCCTTAAAAGGGCTTTTTGCGGGGGAATTGCCCCAAAGTAATCATCTCTTTTACCTGTAAAAAAAAAAATACAACTCCCCCCACATTACAACCCACCACCCACACACCCCTACTCTAAAACCCGCCAAAACCCCCCTTAAAAAAACCTAACACTAACCCCCTGAAGATCACCCTTCCTTGAGCCGTGTTCACCCAGCCAGGCCGAATTCTTCATCCAAGCGGGGCAGAAGAGGTCCTCCATCCAGCCGAAGTCTTCATCCAAGCGGCGTCTTCTATCTTCAATCATCCGGAGCGGAGCCATCTTCCATTAAGCCGACGCAGAGCCATCTTCTTCCAACGACGTCCTAACACCGAATGCCTGGTCCTTTAAATGACGTCATCCAAGATGGCGTCCCTCGAATTCCGATTGGCTGATAGGATTCTATCAGCCAATCGGAATTAAGGTAGGAAAAATCTGATTGGTTGATTTAATCAGCCAATCGGATTGAAGTTCAATCCGATTGGCTGATTGGATCAGCCAATAGAGTGCAAGGTCAATTCTATTGGCTGATCCAATCAGCCAATCTGATTGAACTTCAATCTGATTGGCTGATTAAATCAACCAATCAGATTTTTCCTACCTTAATTCCGATTGGCTGATAGAATCCTATCAGCCAATCGGAATTCGAGGGACGTCATGTTGGATTACGTCATTTAAAGGACCAGGCATTCGGTGTTAGGACGTTGTTGGAAGAAGATGGCTCCGCGTCGGCTGGATGGAAGATGGCTCCGCTCCGGATGATTGAAGATAGAAGATGCCGCTTGGATGAAGACTTCGGCCGGATGGAGGACCTCTTCTGCCCCACTTGGATGAAGAATTCGGCCCGGCTGTGTGAACACGGCTCAAGGTAGGGTGATCTTCAGGGGGTTAGTGTTAGGTTTTTTTAAGGGGGGTTTGGGTGGGTGTTAGAGTAGGGGTGTGTGGGTGGTGGGTTGTAATGTTGGGGGGGGTTGTATTTTTTTTTAAAGGTAAAAGAGCTGATTACTTTGGGGCAATGCCCCGCAAAAAGCCCTTTTAAGGGCTGGTAAAAGAGCTGATTAGTATAGGGTAGGGCATTTTATTTTTATTTTTTTTATTTTATTAGGGGGCTTAGATTAGGTGTAATTAGTTTAAAGTTCTTGTAATTTTTTTTATTTTCTGTAATTTAGTGTTTGTTTTTTTTGTACTATAGTTTAATTTATTTAATTGTATTTAATTTTAGGTAATTGTAGTTAATTTTTTTAATTAATTTAATGATAGTGTAGTGTTAGGTGTATTTGTAACTTGGGTTAGGTTTTATTTTACAGGTAATTTTGTAGTTATTTTAAATAGGTAGCTATTAAATAATTAATAACTATTTAATAGCTATTGTACCTAGTTAAAATAAATACAAAGTTGCATGTAAAATAAAAATAAATCCTAAAATAGCTACAATATAATTAATAGTTATATTGTAGCTATTTTAGGGTTTATTTTACAGGTAAGTATTTAGTTTTAAATAGGAATAATTTAGTTAATAATTGTAATATGTATTAAGATTTATTTAAATAATATTTAAGTTAGGGGGGTGTTAGTGTTAGACTTAGGTTTAGGGGTTAATAAGTTTAATATAGGTGGCGGCGGGGTCCGGGAGAGGCGGTTTAGGGGTTAAACATTTAACTTAGTTGCGGCGGGGTCGGGGAGCGGTGGTTTAGGGGTTAAACTATTTATATAGTTGCGGCGGGGTCCGAGATCCGCAGGATAGGGGTTAATAACTTTAATATAGGTGGCGGCGGTATAGGGGGCGGCAGATTCGGGGTTAATAGGTATAATGTAGGTAGGGGCGGGGTCCGGGAGCGGCGGTTTAGGGGTTAATATATTTATTATAGTTGTGGCGGGGTCCGGGAGTGGCGGGTTAGTGGTTAATAACTTTATTATAGTTGCGGCGGGGTCCGGGGGCGGCGGTTTAGGGGGTAATAAGTTTATTTAGGTGCGGGGGGCTCTCGGAGTGGCGGTTTAGGGCGTAAAACAGTATAGTTTAGTGTGGGTGCTTAGTGACAGGCTAGCAAGAAAGCTGCGAAGAAGCCAATGAGCAGCGAGATCGATGACTGTCAGTTAACAACAGTCCGCTGCTCATCGCCCCGTACTTGGTGCGCGGCTTCCTGACAGCTTTCTTGATAACTTTGGCGAACGTATTCAGGTCCGTGGCGGCGATGGTAGGTGAGCTTAGGCGAGCGTATTGGGCCGGCGAATGCAGGTAAGTAGACGGCTTGATACATAGAGGCCATTGACTCCTCCTCCATCCGACCTAGCTCCACACAAAACCTCTGCAGCTCATTACGTAGGCTGTCACTCATCTGAAGCGATTACTAACCAAAGCAAAACAATAACATAGAACCTTTTCCCACAAGGAAGAGAGCCACACTTCTGTTACACTTCTGAGTAGACTTGTGCAGCTTTGAAAATTTTGTTTTTCAGTTCGGTTCGGATTGATTCGGATCAATTCGAATTTCTGTTCGGATCGATTCGAATTCGGAAAAAATTGAATGAATTTGTTTCGGATTAATTCGGATTCTTTCGGATTCGAAAAAATTCGGCTGGATTCGGTTCGATTCGGTTCGATTCGGAAATTCGGAATTACGGTAAGTGTTAGGTGGGATGTGCTGTGTATTACACTAGTATTATGTACTGTATATTAGGTTTAACCCATAGCAGAGTGATAAAACCTAATATACTGTACAATACTAGTGTAATACACGGCGATCCGAATCTACCGAATAAATTCGAATCGATTCGGATTTATTCGGTAGATTCGGCACTACCTCAATTCGGAAATTCAAATCGATCCGAATCTCCAAATTCGACAAATCGAATCGCACATGTCTACTTCTGAGACGATCCAATCGCATCTCTCTGAAGCACTACTCCTGCACTAAAAACAGATCATTTAGGTAACAACTAACTAAAATTAATTTATCACCTTACTTCCCTACTTAAAGTGGTAGTAGGCTTAAAGTTGTAAATGATACAAACCGATTTAATGTACTAATTCTGCTAAAAAGAGACTTTAACAATTTAAAGGTACATACACACCTTAAGGAAAAACTTTTCTAAGTAGATTATATTTAAAAATTGGTAATATTTGCAAACTGTGGTCCACAAATGTGAAGTTATTACAGATTCATTACAATAGTGCTATAGTCAAATGCTTTAAAGCTTTAGTCCACCTTTAATTATGTGTTTCACTTCTACAAAGTGGTTAAGCACATGGATAAAGACCATTAAAGAGTGGCATTACTCCTTTGCTGGGTATGGCCAGTGATTGGTAGCTATGCTCATATGTGCTCCTTGTTGACTCAGTGACTCAGGGCCTGATGATAAAAAGTTCCGCAGCACAAATGTGAAAAACCATGTTTAGCCTCACAAGGTGCAGTTATCAAAGAATAAAGGCCGTCCCTACGAGATGTCACCCATAGAAATAATAAGAGCTCACTGGGATGTAAAATATCTCAATGGAGGACGAAGTACACATGGAGAATTTGGCATTTGTTTATACTTTAATATTACGCCTAATACAATACAAAATATGCTGCTTTCAGTGCACTTTACCTATAAATCACTGTTATTCTGTATGCATAGGTTTTGCTAAAAGTTCTCCAACTTTTAATTTGCAAGAAAAAAACAGTGAGATCTGTAGGGCGAAAATATTTAGAAAATTAGAGATTTGAGAGACAATTTCATTCATACATTCCATTACACTTTGTACTTATAAGTAAGGATTTCTATGTGTTTTTTGCACATCCAATTTATGCTGTGCATATTAAATACAATTTATTCCTGTGTAATTTTAGTACAAATTTTATGTTTTTGTTAAAATATGATTTTTGGTGAATAATTTTGTTCCAATTTTTGATGCAACTTAACAATACAATTTTTTCCTGCATTTTTTTTGTGTGAATGATTCAATTTTTCGTGTGATTTTTAAATTATGATTTTCATTGTGCTCTTTTGTAATGTATGCATCTCCTTACCATATGAAAATACAGTATACGCCCCTCAGTGAGACACCCTGGGCAAGATTACAAGTGGTGAACTAAAGTTAGCACGCTAACTTACACGCATATTACAAGTTGAATGTAAACGGTTGCTCTTGAGCGCAAACAAAATTTGAGCTCAATGGATTAACACACCCGAAGACCTGGTATAAAGTGTAAGGGATTCAACCAAAAAGAACCGGGTGAGTAAAACAATCTGGAACTTTATTTCTTCATTTTAAAATAGGCAACACGCTATTAAAAACATATAGCACAGACAAGGGAGACTAGTCTGACATGTTTCGGCCTTGACTGGCCTTAATCATAGACACTTTAGTCACAGTAAATGGGGCGGCTATTATACCACCCACCTTGATTTCATTGGCTGTCTGTGCTAGAATTGAATTGTTAAACCTGCTATCCTGTATGCTGGATATATATAAGATGATTGCTGTGATAGGTGAGATTTTTGTTAGTATTGTTAGGTACCTCTGTCTGAACTTAGTGTGTACATTCATAGTTTACTACCCCCAATGTGCTAAATGTGTAATTATAAAAGTCATGTAATTACAAATCTTAAGCGCTACGGACACTGCTTGAATGGTATATTTAAACAAACATCATCCAATCATGCCATCTAGCATGATATTGCTATGTCTCCACTTATTTGACTTATACACCATAAGCTTGGGTAATAAATGAATATTACAATGTACACTAAATAAGTGCAGTCCAATGATTGTTATCCCAACTAGATCTAAGCTTAATACTCTTTTTTAATAAACCAACATTGTAGACCATAATTTTGAACTTTTTGTTTTTGAATTTTTTAGATATAATGCTAAGGCAATCTAAGTATGTGAAGTTGTAGAATAGTATTTGGGGAGATATCTAATACCAAAAGTTAATCAAATCTCCCTCTATATTCATACCATTCGGACTGCGTGCATACAATTTGAAAATCCAGAAGGCTTCCTTTTTATACAACTCCATAGTCCTACTTCCTCCCCTTGGTTTGTTCTTAATTAAATCTATGATCATCCAGGTGAATGTCTTGACACTTCTGTCATGCTCATGTATGAAATGCTTCGATGCACCTGTCGCTGTCCTCCCTCTCTCAATATCATTAAGGTGTTCACGTATACGTTCTCTAGTCTCACGTGTAGTACACCCTACATATTGCTTCTCACAGGAGGTACATGTTATGACATAAATTGCAAATTCTGATCGGCAGTTTGTACAGTAATTACAATCAAAGACTCTTTGTGTGTAATTAGACTGAAATACTTTGCTACTTGTAGTGTGACTACAAGCAATACAGCTGTGAAGGCCACACTTATAGTGTCCTTTACAGCTGAGCCAACTGCTCTGCCTAGGTGGCTTCCTAAGGGCACTAGGTGAGACAAGATTTCCAATAGTCACATTCCTTTTGGAAACAAATAGACAACCCTTATCAACCACATTCTTAAGGGCATCATCAGCCTTCAAAATTGGAAGGTTCCTCCTAATGATCTCGCATACTTCCCTGTACTGATTAGAATAAGTGGTGACAAAGGTTATTCCACTTTTCCCTCTAGATTTAGTAGATGTTTTGGTTGTAAGTAAATTTGCTCTGGGAATGCTCTCAACCTCCAAAAAGGCTTTTCTTATGGGTCTCTCCGGATAACCCCTTGCCTTAAGTCTTTTCCACAACGCCCTGCTCTCCGCCCGGAAATCTTCCTCTCTGGAGCAATTACGCTTAATCCGGATGAACTGCCCTTTAGCCACGCCATAATTCATATGGCGTGGGTGACAGCTCTTGGCGTGGAGCAGGGCATTTGCAGAAATAGGCTTGGCATACAATGATGAATTAACCAATTTATGGTCTCCATCTCCCTCTAGCTCAAATTGTAAGGGTTAAAAAAAAAGTTGCACCAAGCACAACATAAATACATGAAAACAAAGTATTACTCATATATACACTTTCTGGTTAAAATATTTAATATAAATATTAATAAAACATTTTTATAACGGTTAAAAGATATATGGTATGGGACAAGGTAGTTGACTGGGAAGGTCTATAATGTATGTATATATATATATATATATATATATATATATATATATATATATATATAATGAAGAAGGTATATCCCACCAGGGGGAAAAAGATAGGAGGCCCGGAGACTGGAAACTTGATGCAGCCAGGTTGCCAAATAGCAGGTGCAGGTTCAGATGAACACCTGATGCGTTTTGCGCATGCGTACATGCGCTTCATCAGAGGCTAAAGAGGCTAGGTAAGTCAGAACCTATATAGGGGCTAGCAGCCAATCAGCAATTTGTGTTGACAGATTTCAATAGACCAATAGTAAACTAATGGCAATTGTGAAAGGGTGTCAGCTCCTGCATAGGTCACACAAACAACACTCATATCTTGCAATAAACACAATAACAAATATTAACAACAAAAGCATTAAATAAAATGTTGAACATTATACATTTATAAAGGAAAAAAATATTTTAAGATTGCTTAAGAGAAATGAGTATAAAAATGAACAAATGATATACAGAAAAATATTTTTTACAGAAGTAAAAATAGAATATTTTTTTAAAAATTAGAAACATATATTGCTACTTAAAATAAAACAAAAGCAAATATTAAAACACAATATGTGAATAATAATCTTTGCAAAGAATTGTCTAATAATAGTATGGTAAGGACTATTTATTAATATACTATCCAAGTTGAAAGTAGTTGGTATCAAAGCAGTTGGGCAATATATAATAATAAGTTGATAAATTAAGAAATTGCCATATTAGTTATCTATTATCAAGGATTACTCTATGTGACAAAAAATGATTTAGAAACTTTCATAACCAAACTTATAACCTCGAAAAAAGAAACTAAGTAACGATGGTGTTGTGCAATGTCACCGCAGTGTATTAACAACACACTACAACTGCCAGTTGAATGTACATTAAGGCAGTGACAGAAACTGCAGTGACATTACACAACTGCCTAGAACCTTACATAATAAGACAATCACATATCTTAAAAATTATACAAATAACTGACTTTAGTG
Source organism: Bombina bombina (assembly GCF_027579735.1). Classification (NCBI taxonomy): domain Eukaryota; kingdom Metazoa; phylum Chordata; class Amphibia; order Anura; family Bombinatoridae; genus Bombina; species Bombina bombina. The sequence continues at coordinate 228,347,328 of NC_069503.1, read as the reverse complement.
TTATTTAAAGGATATGCATAGATATGAATATAAATAAGTCAAGGAGGAAGAGAAAAACTCTAGCTATTCTGCTAGGGATCATATTAGAACACTCTAAGGTTATATCTGAGGTCTGTACATGATCTAAACAATCTAGATAATCTATAGGAAAAGGTGAAAGTACCTATGGGGGACGCAAACTTTTATTGTGTGTAATCATATGGTAATTTATACATCTAGACTTGGGCTAATTGATGCAAGGACAAAATGTGCAAAATTATTCAGTGAAAAGATCCACATCCATTCTTTTATTTATTCCCTCTGGGGCCCTGGTGTCTAATTTTACTATCCAAAATATTTCTTTTTTACGAAGATTTTTTTCTCTGTCACCCCCACGGGGATGTTTTTTTATGATGTCTATACCAATAAAAGAAAAGTATTTGGGACCAATGCCATGAGATCTAAAATGTTTTGCAACAGGGGTTTTTGGTTCTTTCTCGTCTAAGGAGCGTAGATGTTCTCAGATTCTGTCCTTTAGTGGACGGGTCGTGATGCCAACATATTGGCTGGAACAGGATAAGCAATTGATCAAGTAAATTACATACTGTGAGTTACAATCTATCCTATCTCTTATAAGAAAAGATTGTTTAGTAATGCTAGAAGAGAAGGTGTTAGTCACTGTAATGCAGGTACAACCTTTACAGGGAACATGCCCGCATTTAGAACAACCCGGTCTGGGACTTAACCAGTTAGTATTGGTAAGGGGTTTTCCCGCAAAGTTCTTTCTTGTGATATCACCCAGTGTTGGTGCTTTTCTGGCTACGCACCTAACTCCCTGGGTAAGGATTTCTGATAGTGTTTCATCACCTTTGAGAATGGTCAAGTTCTTTTTTACTATCCTACAAATCTGCTGATATTGTTTGCTAAACTGGGTGATGAATAGCATATTCCTATGGGTGCTAGTTGGAGTGAATGCACTAGTCTCATTCTTAGTATTGGTAGTGGTTGTAAGTAAATCCTGTCTGTTTATCCTCCCTACCTGTGATTGAATACGTGTTAGTGAGTGTTTCTGATAGCCCCTTTCCACTAGTCGGGCTGTCAATTCCTGTGCTTGTATATGGTATTGGCTCAATTCAGTGCAATTTCGTCGCAATCGTAAGTATTGTGCTTTTGGGATACCCCTCTTAAGATGAGAGAGGTGACAAGAGTCAGCCCGCAATATCGTATTGCGTGCCAATGGTTTTCGATAAGTGGATGTAATAATTTTGTCACCCCTACTTTCTATACAGAGGTCCAAAAAGTCAATACTGCTTGCGCTTTTGTTCGCTGTAAATGTCAGTTTGTAATTGTTAAGGTTCATGTAATCTATAAATTTGTCCACTGAATGCCCATTATGGTTATGCCAAATGATTATAATATCATCGATAAAGCGGCCATACAAGATGACATTGGCCGTAAAGGGAAAAGAATTGGAGAAAATACGGTTAAATTATAGCCACCCCATGTAGATGTTGGCATAGGCGGGGGCAAATTTAGCCCCCATCGCTGTGCCGCATCTTTGTAAATAGTAATCTCCTTGATACATAAAGAAATTATGTTGTAGTAAAAATTCAGTAATCTGAAATATGAAAGATATAAATTCATCTCCATAGTTAGAGTGTCTATGTAACATGGCGTCCACTGCTCTAAGGCCCAATGTGTGGGGAATGTTTGAATAGAGAGCAGTGACATCTATGGTAGTCCATGTGTATGTGTCTTTCCAGTTTATATCTTTAAGTTGTGTTATTAGATGTGCACTGTCCCTGATGTATCCTGGGAGAGCCAGCATTGTTGGTCGAAGTATGTGGTCGAGCCAACCACCCAGTCTTTCACAAAGGGACCCTGTGCTGGCCACTATGGGCCTGCCAGGTGGTTTTTCCAGACCCTTATGTATTTTGGGTACAATCCTGAAATAGGGGGTGGTTGGCTCGTGCACAAATAAATAATCAGCCAGTTCCTTGTCCATAAAATGGTGTTCTACTGCAAAATCTAACAAATGATTTAGTTTATATATAGTTTTTCCCAGTGCATGGAAACCTAAACAAATTAAAATATTAAATCAAAAGACTTGCTTAGCACAACTTATGTATGACGAAATAAATAAAAACTGGGACGCAGTAAAGTAAAGTAAAATATTTGGATATCCCTGCTTGGAGTAGGCCTACAATTCCCTGAGGAATTAAAGGGCCTTCCTGACACCCACACACCTTACCTTTGTTGGTGACTACTAACTTGGCTGCTGGAAGCTTTAGCCTGAGAGGAGAGTTTACCGGGCAACTCTGAGGTTCCGGTCTGCCTAGCCAGCACCACATCTTGGTGCTTTCCTACACGTGAGTGCAATTGAGCTGCAATATATTATTTGGTATACCATATGGAATTATGCTATGTGGTGCCTTCTCTGCTTCTTTATAGATTGATTTGTTGTGGACGGCCTTGTACATCGAGGAGAGCTGCCTTGCACACCCCCATAGCCATTGGGGACTTTGTTAGAGTTTATTTGGACTCTGATCTGTTTATTTTGATATTATCAACTATACAGGTTCTTTTTTTCTTTTTTTTCTGTAACCATTTACATATATGTTTGTATGCCTATGTAAATGTAATATACTGTGAACTGTGGTTATCACTATCTTGGTATATTTAGATATTTGGCATATATAGATAGCACCCCTATTTTATATATTATTGTATTATATATACCCTATAAATTGGGTGTGTATACATATATATATATATATATATATAATTCGCAGTAAAGAAAAAGAAGCAAGCAGTCTGTTACATTGCAATCAAAATGGATTGTATTGTAAATAAATTCAATACATAAAGCAAGAGGTGAAGCTTCACTCGGATTATAAATTAGATGCTAAGCGGGGTACCCCAAAAATTTACAAAATTAAGCATATCCCAAATGCCTTAATTTCAGAAAGAGGGGATATGTTATTACAAATAATGGATGGATATAAATAACATACAGGTAGATTACGAGTTGTGCGTTCTGGCTGAAATTACAATTTTTTTCAGCGTTAAAACAGCAACGCAGCCATTACAAGTCTTGTCGGTATAGCTGTACCGCAAGCCTTTTAGCCTGTAACGCAACGTCAGTCCCGCACTCTTTAAAAAATGACGTTTTTTCATGGGACTTCCATAGCGCAGCCATTACGAGTTTTGTGGTGAGGCTAAAAAGCTTGCGTTACACCCTATAACGACACGATCCGTACCGCCATCTGAGAGCAGTAGTTATGAGTTTTACGCAACAAAACCGTTACACAAAACTCATAACTAAACTGTAACAAAGTACACTAACACCCATAAACTACCAATTAACTCCTAAACCGCCACCCTCCTACATTGCAAACACAATTTAAATATTATTAAACCCTAATCTGCCGTCCGCCCACATTGCCCCACTATACTAAAGTTATTAACCCCTATTCCGCCGCTCCCCAACACCGCCACCACTATAATAAACCTATTAACCCCTAAACCGTAAGCCCCCCACAACAAAATATACTAAATTAAACTATTAACCCCAAACCGAAAGCCCCCCACATCGCAATAAACTAATTTAAACTAGTAAACCCCTAAAACTAACGCCCCCCTAACTTTATATTAAAATTACAATTTCCCTATCTTAAATTAAATTCAAACTTACCTGTCAAATTAAAAAAAACAAAGTTTAAACTAACAATTAAACTAATATAACTATTAAACTAAAATTAAACTAACTACCAATTAAAGAAAACGAAAATACACATTAAAAAATCCTAACACTACTATAAAAATTACAAAGTATCTAATTACAAAAAATTAAAAATACTTAATTACAAAAAATAACAAACACTAAATTACAAAAAATAGCAAAATGAAATGATCAAAAATAAAAAAGAATTACACCTAATCTAATAGCCCTATAAAAATAAAAAAGCCCACCCAAAATAAAAAAAACACTAGCCTACAATAAACAACCAATAGCCCTTAAAAGGGCCTTTTGTAGGGCATTGCCCTAAGTTAAACAGCTCTTTTACCTGTAAAAAAAAATACAAAGACCCCCCAACAGTAAAACCCACCACCCAACCAACCCCCCAAAATAAAAAAAACTAACTCTAACAAAATCCTAAACTACCCATTGCCCTGAAAAGAGCATTTAGCTCTTTTGCATTGCCCTGAAAAGGGTATTTAGCTCTTTTAAGAAAAGCCCAAACCCTAAACTAAAAAAAAAAAAACACCCAAAAAAGTTTAAAAAATCCTAACACTAACCCCCGACGATCCACTTACAGTCTCTGAAGTCCGGACAACCAGGCGGCGAGAAGTCTTCATCCAGGTGGAGAGGTCTTTATCTATCCAGGGGGCATCTTCTATCTTCATCCAGGCAGCATCTTCTATCTTCATCCCGGCGGTGTCTTCTATCTTCATCCCGGCGGCGCAGAGCGGGTCCATCCTGAAGACATCCAGTGCTTCATATGGTCGCCGCCATACACTGAATCTTCAATGCAAGGGAGCCTTTTCAAAATGGCGTTCCATGCATTCCTATTGGCTGATTTTGATTTTGAAAATTCAAATCAGCCAATAGGATGAGAGCTACTGAAATTTTATTGGCTGATTTGAATTTCCGCCGGGATGAAGATAGAATTGCAGCTGGGATGAAGAACGAAGATGCCGCCTGGATGAAGATGGAGCCGTCTGGATGAAGATGGAGCCGCCGGGATGAACATTCTTCAAGCGGGTCTTCAGCAACTGTGAGTACCTAAAGAGGGGTTAGTGTTAGGTTTTTTTAAGGTTTTTTGGGTTTTTTTTTTTAGATTAGGGGTTGGGCATTTCTTAAAAGGGCTAAATGCCCTTTTAAGGGCAAGAAAAAGAGCTAAATGCCCATACAAATGCCCTTTTCAGGGCAATGGGTAGATTAGTTTTTTTTTAGATAGTTTTTTTATTTTGTGGGTTTGGGGGGGTGGGGGTTTGTAATGTTAGTGGGTCTTTGTATTTTTTTTAGAAAAAGATCTGATTTCTTTAGGGCAATGTCCTACAAAAGGCCCTTTTAAGGGCTATTGGTAGTTAATTATAGATAAGGTTTTTTATTTTGGGGTGTCTTTTTTTTAAATGGGTATTAGAACAGGAATAGTTGTTATTATTTTAGATAATTTGTTTGTTATTTTGTGTAATGTTTTTTTTTTGTAGTGGGTTTTTCTTTTTAGAATAGCCATTTTTTATTTTTAATGGGCAGCATAAGAGCTGAATGCCCATTTAAGGGCAATGCCCATACAAATGCCCTTTTCAGGGCAATGGGTAGATTAGGTTTTACTTTATTTTTTGAGTTTGGGGGGGGGGGTGGGGGTTTGTATACTGTTTTAAGGGGTGTTTGTTTTTCTTTTGTAGGAAAAGAGCTGTTATCTTTAGGGCAATGCCCTTCAAAAAGGCCCCTTTAAGGGCCCTTGGTAGTTTATTATAGATTAGGGGTTTTTATTTTGGGGTGTTTTTTTTTTTTAAAGGGTATTAGAATAGGAATAATTGTTATTGTTTTGGATAATTTTGTTTGTTACTTTTTGTAATGGTAGGTTTTTTATTTTTTGTAAATTTAGTGTTTTTTTATTTTTTGTAATGCTAGGTTTTTCTATTTTTGTAATGTTAGGTTTTAGTGTAAGGCAGCTTAGGTTTTATTTCACAGGTAAGTTTGTATTTATTTTAACTAGGTAGTTAGTAAATAGTTAATAACTATTTACTAACTAGTCTACCTAGTTAAAATAAATACAAACTTACCTGTGAAATAAAAATAAAACCTAAGCTAGCTACAATATAACTATTAGTTATATTGTAGCTAGCTTAGGTTTTATTTCACAGGTAAGTATGTATTTATTTATTTAGTTAATAATTGTAACTTTAATTTAGCTCTATTTTAATTATGTTAAAGTTAAGGGGTGTTAGGTTTAGGGTTAGGGTTATGGTTAGGCTTAGGGGTTAATATAGTTTAATTTAGGTTGTTGCAATGTGGGGGCTGGCGGTTTAGGGGTTAATAGATTTATTTAGTGGTAGTGATGAGGGAGGCCAGAGGTTTAGGGGTTAATAACTTTATTTAGTGGCGGCGATGTTGAGGAGCAGCGGAATAGGGGTTAATAGATTTGTTATAGTGTGGGCGATGTTGGGGTGCAGGGGAATAGGGGTTAATAACTTTAGTATAGTGGCAGAGATATCAGGAGCGGCAGATTAGGGGTTAACAGATTTATTTAGGTGGCGCCAATATCGGCAACGGCAGATTAGGGATTAATACGTTTATGTAGGTGTCGGCGATGTCGAGGGCAGCAGATTAGTGGGGTTTAGACGTGGGGTTTATGTTAGGGTGTTAGGTTTAAACATAACTTTTTTTTCCCCATAGAAATCAATGGGGTTGCATTACGGAGCTTTTCATTCTGCGATCTCAGTTTTTTTTTCTAACCCGCTCTCCTCATTGATGTCTATGGGGAAGGGTGCACGAGCACGTCAAAACAGCGCTTGAATTTTGTGCGGTATGGAGCTCAACGCAACCATATATCGCACGCACAAGCCGGCTGTTTCAAAACTTGTAATGGCACGCAATGGAGTGTGAAATAACGCAACTTTTGTTGCGTTCGTTTCGTACCCCGTTGCGCCCATAACTTGGAATCTACCTGATAGAGTAACAAAATGTCCATTAAATGTTACACATTGACACATCTCATAACCCCATAACTTGTTGCAATTGATCACCAAACTCGTGTCAAGGTAGCCGTTATAAAAATGTTTTATTAATATTTATATTAAATATTTTAACCAGAAAGTGTATATATGAGTGTATTTCGTCATACATAAGTTGTGCTGGGCAAGACCTACTTTGTTCTAGTCTATTGATTTAATATATATAAATTTGAGTAGGTGTGTGTGTTTATATATCTATTTATACAGTGGATATTGAAAATAATCACCCTCCTTGAAAATAATCACATTTTGTTGCTTTGCAGCCTGAAATAAAGATAGACATAGTTTTTGTTAATCCAGTTGTAATTACTCAGTGCAACTTATAACATCCAAGTAAAAGATATAAAAGGATTACCCCCTCCTAAAATTACTAGTAAACTCGATCAGGTATAGCTAATCACTTTCTCAACAGCACACACAAAGCCACTTGACCTTCAACTGTGATCAGCTGTGGGCATATTGATTAGCTTAGCATGAAAAGAGCTTTCCTGGAGCATCTCAGTTCCTGGTAGTGCAACTGAAGCAAACAATCAACTATGGGTGGCAAGCCACTGTCAAAAGATCTCCGGGATAAAGTTGTGGACAGGCACATGTCAGGAGATGGATACAAGAAAATATCAAAGGCTTTATCAATGCCTAGAAGCACAGTGAAGTCTATTATTAAGAAGTGGAAGGTATTTGGTACAACACAGACCCTCTCTGCATTAGGACGTTGCTCCAAACTGGATGAAAGAGCCAGGAGGAAACTGGTCAGAGAGGCTACCAATAGGCCCACAGCAACTTTGAAGCAGTTGCAGGAATTTATGACAAAGAGTGGTCATTGGGGGGTAGTTATCAAGCCGTCAACTTTTCTGCCTTCGCCGGCCCAATACGCCCGCCTAAGCTCGCCTACCTTCGCCGCCGTTGACCTGAAAAAATACGCCTAAGTTATCAAAAAAAGCTGTCAAAAAGCTGCGGGGCGATGAGCAGCGGACTGTGAGAGTTATCACTCATCCGATCTCGCTGCTCTTCGGCTGTTTGACAGCTTTCTTGCTAGCCTGTCACTAAGCACCCACACTAAACTGCACCATTCTACCCCCTATACCGGCGCCCCCGGAGCCCCCCGCAACTAAATAACGTTACTAACCCCTAAACTGCCACTCCTAGACCCCGCCGCAACTATTAAAAATGTATTAACCCCTAAACCGCCGCTCCGAGACCCTGCCGCAACTATTAAAAATGTATTAACCCCTAAACCGCCGCTCCTAGACCCCGCCGCAAGTCTTATAAATGTATTAACCCATAAACCACCGCTCCCGGACACCGCTGCCACCTACATTATACCTAGTAACCCCTATCCTGCCCCCCTATACTGCCGCCCTCTGTAATAAAGTTATTAACTCCTATCCTGCTGATCCCGCACCTCGCCGCAAATAAAAAAATTGTTTAACCCCTAAACCGCCTCTCCCTGAACCCGCTGCAACCTATATTACATTTATTAACCCCTATCCTGCCCCCCCCCTACACCGTCGGCACCTATAATAAATTTATTAACCCCTATCCTGCCCCCCACTACACCGCCGCCATTGTAATAAAATTATTAACCCCTAAACCTAAGTCTAACACTAACCCTAACACCCCCCTAACTTAAATATTAATTAAATACATCTAAATCATATTTATATTATTAACTAAGTTAATCCTATTTAAAACTAAATACTTACCTATAAAATAAACCCTAATATAGCTACAATATAAATAATAATTATATTGTAGCTATCTTAGGATTTATTTTTATTTTACAGGTACCTTTCAATTTATTTTAACTAGGTACAATAGCTATCAAATAGTTATTAACTATTTAATAGCTTACCTAGCTAAAATAAAGAGAAATTAACCTGTAAGATAAAAACTAACCTAAGTTACAATTACACCTAACACTACACTATACTTTAATAAATTATTCCTATTTAAAACTAAATACTTACCTGTAAAATAAACCCTAATATAGCTACAATATAATTAATAATTACATTGTAGCTATCTTAGGATTTATATTTATTTTACAGGTAACTTTGTATTTATTTTAGCTAGTTAGAATAGTTATTAAATAGTTATTAACTATTTAATAACTACCTAGCTAAAAGATATACAAAATTACCTGTAAAATAAATCCTAACCTAAGATACAATTAAACCTAACACTACACTATCATTAAATTAATTAATTAAACTACCTACAAATAACTACAATTAAATACAATTACATAAACTAACTAAAGTACAAAAAATAAAAAAGCTAAGTTACAAAAAAAAAAAAAAGTTACAAACATTTAAAAACATAATACAATTTTAAGCTACTTACACCTAATCTAAGCCCCCTAATAAAATAACAAAAAGTTTTCTTCTGTGAAAAGCACACTGGTCTAAAAGAGGCTGCTTCCGGGTGGTAAATCGCCATAGAACAAGCCACTGAGCTGTTGTTCGTTCCTGGTAGAGCACTTCTCTCTTTGTATGCAAAATAACAAACCCCCCCAAAATAAAAAAATGCCCTACCCTATTCTACATTAAAAAGTAAACAGCTCTTTTGCCTTACCAGCCCTTAAAAGGGCCTTTTGTGGGGGCATGCCCCAAAGTTCAACTCTTTTGCCTGTAAAAGAAAAATACAACCCCCCCCAACATTAAAACCCACCACCCACATACCCCTAATCTAACCCAAACCCCCCTTAAAATAACCTAACACTAATCCCCTGAAGATCATCCTACCTTTAGTTGTCTTCACTCAGCCGAGCCACCGATGGAACTGAAGAGGACATCCGGACCGGCAGAAGTTATCCTCCAAGGGGCGCTGAAGAAATCTTCCATCCGATGAAGTGATCCTCCAAGCGGCGCTGAAGAAATCTTCCATCCGGGCGAGGTCATCTTCCAAGAGGTGCTGAAGAAGTCTTCTATCCGGGCGAGCTCATCGTCGAAGCCGGGTCTTGAATCTTCATCCCGCCGACGCGGAACATCCTCCTTTCCCAACGAACTACCGACGACTGAAGGACGTCATCCAAGATGGCGTCCCTTCAATTCTGATTGGCTGATAGGATTCTATCAGCCAATCGGAATTAAGGTAGGAAAAATCTGATTGGCTGATGGAATCAGCCAATCAGATTCAAGTTCAATCCGATTGGCTGATCCAATCAGCCAATCAGATTGAGCTTGCATTCTATTGGCTGATCGGAACAGCCAATAGAATGCGAGCTCAATCTGATTGGCTGATTGGATCAGCCAATCGGATTGAACTTGAATCTGATTGGCTGATTCCATCAGCCAATCAGATTTTTCCTACCTTAATTCCGATTGGCTGATAGAATCCTATCAGCCAATCGGAATTGAAAGGATGCCTTCTTGGATGACGTCCCTTAAAGGAGCCTTCATTTGTCGGTAGTTCGTCGGGAAAGGAGGATGTTCCGCGTCGGCGGGATGAAGATTCAAGACCCGGCTTCGACGATGACCTCGCCCGGATAGAAGACTTCTTCAGCGCCTCTTGGAAGATGACCTCGCCCGGATGGAAGATTTCTTCAGCGCCGCTTGGAGGATCACTTCATCGGATGGAAAATTTCTTCAGCGCCCCTTGGAGGATAACTTCTGCCGGTCCGGATGTCCTCTTCAGTTCCATCGGTGGCTCGGCTGAGTGAAGACAACTAAAGGTAGGATGATCTTCAGGGGATTAGTGTTAGGTTATTTTAAGGGGGGTTTGGGTTAGATTAGGGGTATGTGGGTGGTGGGTTTTAATGTTGGGGGGGGTTGTATTTTTCTTTTACAGGCAAAAGAGCTGAACTTTGGGGCATGCCCCCACAAAAGGCCCTTTTAAGGGCTGGTAAGGCAAAGAGCTGTTTACTTTTTAATGTAGAATAGGGTAGGGCATTTTTTTATTTTGGGGGGGTTTGTTATTTTATTAGAGGGCTTAGATTAGGTGTAAGTAGCTTAAAATTGTTGTAATATGTTTTTAAATGTTTGTAACTTTTTATTTTTATTTTTTGTAACTTAGCTTTTTTTATTTTTTATACTTTAGTTAGTTTATGTAATTGTATTTAATTGTAGTTATTTGTAGGTAGTTTAATTAATTAATTTAATGATAGTGTAGTGTTAGGTTTAATTGTAACTTAGGTTAGGATTTATTTTACAGGTAATTTTGTATTTCTTTTAGCTAGGTAGTTATTAAATAGTTAATAACTATTTAATAACTATTCTAACTAGCTAAAATAAATACAAAGTTACCTGTAAAATAAATATAAATCCTAAAATAGATACAATGTAATTATTAATTACATTGTAGCTATCTTAGGGTTTATTTTACAGGTAAGTATTTAGTTTTAAAAAGGAATAATTTATTAAAGTATAGTGTAGTGTTAGGTGTAATTGTAACTTAGGTTAGTTTTTATTTTACAGGTTAATTTCTCTTTATTTTAGCTAGGTAAGCTATTAAATAGTTAATAACTATTTAATAGCTATTGTACCTAGTTAAAATAAATTGAAAGGTACCTGTAAAATAAAAATAAATCCTAAGATAGCTACAATATAATTATTATTTATATTGTAGCTATATTAGGGTTTATTTTATAGGTAAGTATTTAGTTTTAAATAGGATTAACTTAGTTAATAATATAAATATGATTTAGATGTATTTAATTAATATTTAAGTTAGGGGGGTGTTAGGGTTAGTGTTAGACTTAGGTTTAGGGGTTAATAATTTTATTACAGTGGCGGCGGTGTAGTGGGGGGCAGGATAGGGGTTAATAAATTTATTATAGGTGGCGACGGTGTAGGGGGGGCAGGATAGGGGTTAATAAATTTAAGATAGGTTGCGGCGGGTTCAGGGAGCGGCGGTTTAGGGGTTAAACTATTTATTTATTTGCGGCGAGGTGCGGGATCGGCAGGATAGGGGTTAATAACTTTATTACAGAGGACGGCGGTATAGGGGGGCAGGATAGGGGTTAATAGGTATAATGTAGGTGGCGGTGGGCTCCGGGAGCGGCGGTTTAGGGGGTAATAACTTTATTTAGTTGCGGTGGTGTAGGGGGGCAGATTAGGGGTGTTTAGACTCGGGGTACATGTTAGGGTGTTAGGTGCAGACAGCTCCCATAGGAATCAATGGGATATCAGGCAGCAGCGAACTTGTACTTTCGCTATGGTCAGACTCCCATTGATTCCTATGGGATCCGCCGCCTCCAGGCTGGCGGATTGAAAACCAGGTACGCTGGGCCGTAAAAGTGCCGAGCGTACCTGCTAGTTTTTTGATAACTAGCAAAAGTAGTGAGATTGTGCCGCACTTGTGTGCGGAACATCTGGAGTGACGTAAGAATCGATCTGTGTCGGACGGAGTCCGGCGGATCGAAGCTTACGTCACAAAATTCTACTTTTGCCTGTCTGAAGCCTTTGATAACTAAGGCGAATCAGCCTCGCCACAAATACGCTGCGGAATTCCAGCGTATTTGAGGTTGACGGCTTGATAACTAGGCCCCATTGTGTGCATGTAACAACAATATCACAAATTCTCCACGAATGTGGCTTGTATTGGAGGGTTGCAAGAAAAAAGACACTCCTCAAGACAGGCCACATGCAGTCACGACTGAGCTTTGCCGGAACACACCAAGGAGATTCTGAGGCCACATGGAAAAAGGTGTTATGGTTAGATGAAACTAAAATTGAATTATTTGTCCTCAACACCAAACAATATGTCTGGAGGAAATCCAATACAGCTCACCATCCAAATAACACCATATCTACAGTAAAGCATAAATGTGGTAATATTTTGTTATAAGGGTGTTTCTCTGCAGCAGGCACTGGAGCACTTGTCAGGATAGAAGAAATAATGGATGGGGCAAAATAATGTCAAATTCTTGAGGAAAATCTGCTGCCCTCTGCCAGAAAGTTGTCAATGGGAAGAAGGTTTACCTTACAACATCACAATGACCCAAAGCACACAGCAAAAATGAACACACAGTGGTTGAAGGAGAAAAAGGTGAATGTTCTTGCATGGCCTAGTCAGAGCCCAGACTTAAAGCCCATTGAATATCTGTGGAATGACTTAAAGACTGCAGTCTACAAACGGTCACCATCAAATGTAACTGAACTGCAGCGGTTCTGCAAAGAATTGCACAGTCTAGATGTGCAAGGTTAGTAGAGACATATCCCAACAGACTAAAGGCTGTAATTAAAGCAAAAGGTGGTTCAACAAAATACTGACACAAGGGGGTGATCCTTTTCCAACTCAGTGATTCTGTTTTTGAATTGTCTTTATTTTTGTCTGACATGTTGGTGTTTTAATATCTTTCACTTGGATGTTATAAGTTGCACTGAGTAAATACAACTGGATAAACAAAAACTGTGTATGTCTTTATTTCAGGCTGCAAAGCAACAAAATGTGATTATTTTCAAGGGGGGGATTCTTTTCAATACCCACTGTATATATGTGTGTGTGTGTGTACATGTGTATTTTTTATTATTATAATCATCTGTTATTTGTAGAACGCCAACAGATTCCTCAGCGCCAATGTTCCCTCTAAGGTGTGCGGTAGTGGGACCACGCACCTTCCCTCTTGGTGTAGCGCAGGAATCATGTTAGGCTGCGCAACACCAGAGGGATGAAGAAATGTATTTGTTTTTTTCTAAAACTGAGCGGCAATATGTCCTTACAGTGCGCTGTCACATAAAGCTGGAAGAAGCTCCTTGCCTTTAGGAGTGAAAGGTGCGTTGTAGTGGCAGGCACTTCAGTAGGGGTTTTCACTGAGGGGTTGATTTCTGAATATTCGTTGTTCCCACAGTACTATGAAAAAGTGATTGGGAGCAGAACTTTATTTCCCGGATGTCCGGTGAACCCAAGCACACCAATAAATGCCGACAGCATACGATGTTGGCATTTATCATCGCACAAGCATTTCTAGTGAAATGCTCAGATGGCTTGCGCAGAAACAGATGTATATGGCCCCATCCGAGCCGTGATAAATCGGCCCCCTGGAGTTGAACATAATTCATTATTTAGAATACGATTACTAGTAACTGAATTGGCTTGTTTCGGATTACACCTGGAGCTCCCATATATTTAAACTGAACTGTGTGGCACATTATAAATACAGTATATACAGCAATCAGTCCAGCACTTTTTTTTAGGTAACCATTCAATGGGTATAGCTTTTTACAAGTTTACCTTTGCAGTGCACGTTTGCCTAGGAGGCCTGCCATACTCCCATATATAATTCCAAAAGTAGACAATGGCAACAGCACTTTTCTTTAAAATACTTCTTCTTTATTAAGGCAACATTAAGATAAAAACATAGCGACGTTTCGAGTAAGGGTCCAAGAGGCTCGAAACGTCTCTATGTTTTTATCTTAATGTTGCCTAAATAAAGAATAAGTATTTTAAAGAAAAGTGCTGTTGCCATTGTCTACTTTGGAATTATATATATATATATATATATATATATATATATATATATATATACATACATACAGTTTCTCACAAAAGTGAGTACACCCCTCACATTTTTGTAAATATTTTTTTATATCTTTTCATGTGACAACACTGGAGAAATGACACATTGCTACAATGTAAAGTAGTAAGTGTACAGCCTGTATAGCAGTGTAAATGTGCTGTCCCCTTAAAATAACTCAACACACACAGCCATTAATGTCTAGACTGTCAGTATATTTATAAGAATCTTCAGTAGTGCTCTCCAAATAATATATCAGTCTATGGCAGGGTTATAACACAATATATTTAAATAATTATTCTTTTAAAATAAACCCTCAATCAATATGCATCTACTAGAAACCATAAAATTAATATAAATATCTGAATTCTTTTTATTAGTTAATATCTATGAGCATATTGGAATATATTTGTAATACCAGAATATGAAACAATATTATACACGTTTAAAAAAAAAAAACTATTTAGATATGCTATACTTCTTACAACTCTCATAAGAGTTTACCTTTAAAACCAGCCTTATTTACAAATAGCCTTTCATTCAATTAACACAATGGGATTCTAAGTAAAATACTCAGCTATTTACCCACACTTTACTCTAACACAATTCTACTTTAAAATATCAAAATTTTCACAGATAATTTACTTAGCATCAATGATATATGTTTAACAATACACAAGCTTATGAAATACTAACTTGAAATACAAACTGCTTCTTTAAATCTGCTACATACAGCAATAATGAATGTTTACTTTAAATATTTGCATACAAACAGGCAAGCTAATAGCTATTCAAGGCTATGCAATACAGTTTAAAAACACAATTTGCTCTTTTCAATCTACCCCAATCTTTTAATACGTTACCAGGATGAACACCAATCGATATCCAATATCTTTCAGCAGGTTTTAATCTCACCTCAGAAATACCAATAAGTATATTTTGCAATCAATGATAAAAAGGTAGATCAGCTTTGCCAAAGTAAAATGGTATCTCACGCCCAGCACACCAGTTATAAGTTAGCCAGCAGAATCTGTCTGTCCTCTTTCTCTCTCTTGCATCTTACTTATATTAGTTCTCCATCATAGGTGAGGATATGGGTGGCCCTTCGTGCTTGCCCCTTCTGATTGGGTATCTGGAATATCTAATCGGATTGGACCTTATAGATCT
Organism: Bombina bombina; assembly: GCF_027579735.1. NCBI lineage: Eukaryota > Metazoa > Chordata > Amphibia > Anura > Bombinatoridae > Bombina > Bombina bombina. The sequence goes on along the minus strand of NC_069503.1, from coordinate 228,331,982 downwards.
GAGCATGGTCACCAAGGAAACGCATCTTTTAAACAGTTAATTCCCTTAACTGTCGTACTGGATTCTGGCCACTCTGGGGCAGTAGACATACAACACAGCAATACATTTAACCATTTCTAGACAGTGAAAGAAAATATTTCTTTAAAATGTGTAATAAATGCCATAATTTCCTTACATCAATAAGTTCTATGTTCATTATGCATTGGGCTAGGTCACAATATTTATTCTGATTATTTTAATATGAAACATCATGTGTCTTTAGCATTATACTATATTAAAACAAATTAATACTGCTAATTATTCTGAAATTAATGGCATTTATACATCTGTTATACATGCATTTACACAAATACAGCCTATTTTGTATTCAGTACTGTATTGTATTCCAACATGAATATACCATATTTCACGTTTCTAATAAATTCTGGATGTATGAATCCTTTCTATGCAGATCTGAAATTATATGTCTGAAAAATACAAACAGAAATACAAAATACAGAGGTTATTAAACATTTCTTTTTAGTTCCATAAATATTCTTAAAATAATACAGATGCTGACATTTCGTGCTTTCAAAATAAATAAATAAATATATATATATATATATATATATATATATATACACACATTCATTTCTATGCTGTCTTTTAACAATGGGTTTATTGCAATTGACATTTAATTTATTACAGACTTGAATTTATTTTTCATATATATTCAATACAGCAATTACCCCCTTAATATAACTCTCACTTGTATGCCCTTTTAACTTTTGCATCCTGAGTGGGGGAGAGCTGACATGAGCCAAGTCAATTTTTCTGAATGAATGAATCATTTGCCACTAACCAGCCAAACATATGATCAAAATATGTATATACATTTATTAATCTTTTTATATACCTTGACAAAACCATTGGCAACAAAAGTGAGTACACCCCTAAATGGAAATGTCCAAATTGGGCCCAATTAGCCATTTTCCCTCCCCAGTGTCATGTGACTCATTAGTGTTACAAGGTCTCAGGTGTAAATGGGGAGAAAGTGTGTTAAATTTGGTGTCATCGCTCTCTCACACTCTCTCATACTGGTCACTGGAAGTTCAACATGGCACCTCATGGCAAAGAACTATCTGAGGATCTGAAAAAAAGAATTGTTGCTCCACATAAAGATGGCCTAGGCTATAAGAAGATTGCCAAGACCCTGAAACTGAGCTGCAGCACTGTGGGCAAGACCATACAGCGGTTTCACAGGACAGGTTCCACTCAGAACAGGCCTCGCCATGGTCGACCAAAGAAGTTGAGTGCACATGCTCAGCGTCATATCCAGAGGTTGTCTTTGGGAAATAGACATATGAGTGCTGCCAGAATTGCTGCAGAGGTTGAAGAGGTGGGGGTCAGCCTTTCAGTGCTCAGACCATACACCGCACACTGCATTAAATTAGTCTGCACAATGCACAAGAAAGCCCGCAAACAGTTTGCTGAAGACAAGCAGACTAAGGACATGGATTACTGGAACCATGTCCTGTGGTCTGATGAGACCAAGAAAAACTTATTTGGTTCAGATGGTGTCAAGTGTGTGGGGCGGCAACCAGGTGAGGAGTACAAAGACAAGTGTGTATTGCCTACAGTCAAGCATGGTGGTGGGAGTGTCATGGTCTGGGCCTGCATGAGTGCTGCCGGCACTGGGGAGCTACAGTTCATTGAGGGAACTATGAATGCCAACATGTACTGTGACATATTGAAGCAGAGATTACCCCCTCCCTTCGGAGACTGGGCCGCAGGGCAGTATTCCAACATGATAACGACCCCAAACGCACCTCCAAGACGACCACTGCCTTGCTAAAGAAGCTGAGGGTAAAAGTGATGGACTGGCCAAGCATGTCTCCAGACCTAAACCCTATTGAGCATCTGTGGGGCATCCTCAAATGGAAGGTGGGGGAGCGCAATATCTCTAACATCCACCAGATCTGTGATGTCATCATGGAGGAGTGGAAGAGGACTCCAGTTGCAACCTGTGAAGCTCTGGTGAACTCCATGTCCAAGAGGGCTAAGGCAGTGCTGGAAAATAATGGTGGCCACACAAAATATTGACACTTTGGGCCCAATTTTGACATTTCCACTTAGGGGTGTACTCACTTTTGTTGCCCATGGTTTAGACATTAATGGCTGTGTGTTGAATTATTTTGAGGGCACAGCAAATTTACACTGTTATACAGGCTGTACACTCACTACTTTACATTGAAGCAAAGTGTCATTTCTTCAGTGTTGTGACATGTAAAGTTATAATAAAATATTTACAAAAATGTGAGGGGTGTACTCACTTTTGTGAGATACTGTGTATATATATATATATATATATATATATATATATATATATATATATATAGATAGATAGATAGATAGATAGATAGATAGATAGATAGATAGATAGATAGATAATGGCTGTTGTATTTGTATTATAGAAGTATTGGGATTTATGTACTGAATATTTATAATACATTGGTCAATGAATTCTCATACTTCTTATGAAATATGACCTAATTCTTGATGTATCATGATACCTTTCTGGTAAAGGTATTTGATCTTTTCAGAAAAAGTCTGAAGTATAAATGACCTATAAATTATTATATATTTGTTGTGTTAATAAATAAATTATTTAGCTTTAACAATAAGTTTCCCACACCTCTTTGTTACACACTAGCTTGGTGAATTGTAATGTCTTTTGATGTATTTCTCTCTTAATTTTTCAAATTTTTTGTTAAAAAAAAAAAAAAAAAAATATATATATATATATATATATATATATATATATATATACAGGGAGTGCAGAATTATTAGGCAAATGAGTATTTTGACCACATCATCCTCTTTATGCATGTTGTCTTACTCCAAGCTATATAGGCTCGAAAGCCTACTACCAATTAAGCATATTAGGTGATGTGCATCTCTGTAATGAGAAGGGGTGTGGTCTAATGACATCAACAGCCTATATATATATATATAGATAGATAGATAGATAGATAGATAGATAGATAATGGCTGTTGTATTTGTATTATAGAAGTATTGGGATTTATGTACTGAATATTTATAATACATTGGTCAATGAATTCTCATACTTCTTATGAAATATGACCTAATTCTTGATGTATCATGATACCTTTCTGGTAAAGGTATTTGATCTTTTCAGAAAAAGTCTGAAGTATAAATGACCTATAAATTATTATATATTTGTTGTGTTAATAAATAAATTATTTAGCTTTAACAATAAGTTTCCCACACCTCTTTGTTACACACTAGCTTGGTGAATTGTAATGTCTTTTGATGTATTTCTCTCTTAATTTTTCAAATTTTTTGTTAAAAAAAAAAAAATATATATATATATATATATACACACAGAGAGAAATGCACTCACAGGAACGAACAACCAGCTCAATACCATTGTTAGCCTGTTCTATGGCGATTTACCACCTGGGTGCAACTTCTTTTAGCCCAGCAATGCTTTTCACAGAGTAGAACTTTCCTGTAGTATATCAGTCTGGTCCCGCCTATTACGGTCAGTCCAGCGCCGAAATACCAGGCAATTTCTCTCTGAACAAGGAACACAGCAACCCCAGACGATCGTTTCGGCCTTCATTGGGCCTCGTCAGTGAGGTGTAGCAGTATTCCTCTAAGCACACTGAGCAAGGAGTCCACGTCTGGTTGCCCCTTTTTCCCATAGGGAGACTAAATACACACAGAGAGAAATGCACTCACAGGAATGAACAACCAGCTCAATACCATTGTTAGCCTGTTCTATGGCGATTTACCACCTGGGTGCAACTTCTTTTAGCCCAGCAATGCTTTTCACAGAGTAGAACTTTCCTGTAGTATATCAGTCTGGTCCCGCCTATTACGGTCAGTCCAGCGCCGAAATACCAGGCAATTTCTCTCTGAACAAGGAACACAGCAACCCCAGACGATCGTTTCGGCCTTCATTGGGCCTCGTCAGTGAGGTGTAGCAGTATTCCTCTAAGCACACTGAGCAAGGAGTCCACGTCTGGTTGCCCCTTTTTCCCATAGGGAGACTAAATACACACAGAGAGAAATGCACTCACAGGAACGAACAACCAGCTCAATACCATTGTTAGCCTGTTCTATGGTGATTTACCACCTGGGTGCAACTTCTTTTAGCCCAGCAATGCTTTTCACAGAGTAGAACTTTCCTGTAGTATATCAGTCTGGTCCCGCCTATTACGGTCAGTCCAGCGCCGAAATACCAGGCAATTTCTCTCTGAACAAGGAACACAGCAACCCCAGACGATCGTTTCGGCCTTCATTGGGCCTCGTCAGTGAGGTGTAGCAGTATTCCTCTAAGCACACTGAGCAAGGAGTCCACGTCTGGTTGCCCCTTTTTCCCATAGGGAGACTAAATACACACAGAGAGAAATGCACTCACAGGAACGAACAACCAGCTCAATACCATTGTTAGCTTGTTCTATGGCGATTTACCACCTGGGTGCAACTTCTTTTAGCCCAGCAATGCTTTTCACAGAGTAGAACTTTCCTGTAGTATATCAGTCTGGTCCCGCCTATTACGGTCAGTCCAGCGCCGAAATACCAGGCAATTTCTCTCTGAACAAGGAACACAGCAACCCCAGACGATCGTTTCGGCCTTCATTGGGCCTCGTCAGTGAGGTGTAGCAGTATTCCTCTAAGCACACTGAGCAAGGAGTCCACGTCTGGTTGCCCCTTTTTCCCATAGGGAGACTAAATACACACAGAGAGAAATGCACTCACAGGAACGAACAACCAGCTCAATACCATTGTTAGCCTGTTCTATGGCGATTTACCACCTGGGTGCAACTTCTTTTAGCCCAGCAATGCTTTTCACAGAGTAGAACTTTCCTGTAGTATATCAGTCTGGTCCCGCCTATTACGGTCAGTCCAGCGCCGAAATACCAGGCAATTTCTCTCTGAACAAGGAACACAGCAACCCCAGACGATCGTTTCGGCCTTCATTGGGCCTCGTCAGTGAGGTGTAGCAGTATTCCTCTAAGCACACTGAGCAAGGAGTCCACGTCTGGTTGCCCCTTTTTCCCATAGGGAGACTAAATACACACAGAGAGAAATGCACTCACAGGAACGAACAACCAGCTCAATACCATTGTTAGCCTGTTCTATGGCGATTTACCACCTGGGTGCAACTTCTTTTAGCCCAGCAATGCTTTTCACAGAGTAGAACTTTCCTGTAGTATATCAGTCTGGTCCCGCCTATTACAGTCAGTCCAGCGCCGAAATACCAGGCAATTTCTCTCTGAACAAGGAACACAGCAACCCCAGACGATCGTTTCGGCCTTCATTGGGCCTCGTCAGTGAGGTGTAGCAGTATTCCTCTAAGCACACTGAGCAAGGAGTCCACGTCTGGTTGCCCCTTTTTCCCATAGGGAGACTAAATACACACAGAGAGAAATGCACTCACAGGAACGAACAACCAGCTCAATACCATTGTTAGCCTGTTCTATGGCGATTTACCACCTGGGTGCAACTTCTTTTAGCCCAGCAATGCTTTTCATAGAGTAGAACTTTCCTGTAGTATATCAGTCTGGTCCCGCCTATTACGGTCAGTCCAGCGCCGAAATACCAGGCAATTTCTCTCTGAACAAGGAACACAGCAACCCCAGACGATCGTTTCGGCCTTCATTGGGCCTCGTCAGTGAGGTGTAGCAGTATTCCTCTAAGCACACTGAGCAAGGAGTCCACGTCTGGTTGCCCCTTTTTCCCATAGGGAGACTAAATACACACAGAGAGAAATGCACTCACAGGAACGAACAACCAGCTCAATACCATTGTTAGCCTGTTCTATGGCGATTTACCACCTGGGTGCAACTTCTTTTAGCCCAGCAATGCTTTTCACAGAGTAGAACTTTCCTGTAGTATATCAGTCTGGTCCCGCCTATTACGGTCAGTCCAGCGCCGAAATACCAGGCAATTTCTCTCTGAACAAGCTCAGTGTGCTTAGAGGAATATAGCTACACCTCACTGACGAGGCCCAATGAAGGCCGAAACGATCGTCTGGGGTTGCTGTGTTCCTTGTTCAGAGAGGAATTGCCTGGTATTTCGGCGCTGGACTGACCGTAATAGGCGGGATCAGACTGATATACTACAGGAAAGTTCTACTCTGTGAAAAGCATTACTGGGCTAAAAAGTTGCACCCAGGTGGTAAATCGCCATAGAACAGGCTAACAATGTTATTGAGCCAGTTGTTCGTTCCTGTGAGTGCACTTCTTTCTGTATGTATTTAGTCTCCCTATGGGAAAAAGGGGCAACCAGACGTGGACTCCTTGCTCAGTGTGCTTAGAGGAATATAGCTACACCTCACTGACGAGGCCCAATGAAGGCCGAAACGATCGTCTGGGGTTGCTGTGTTCCTTGTTCAGAGAGGAATTGCCTGGTATTTCGGCGCTGGACTGACCGTAATAGGCGGGATCAGACTGATATACTACAGGAAAGTTCTACTCTGTGAAAAGCATTACTGGGCTAAAAAGTTGCACCCAGGTGGTAAATCGCCATAGAACAGGCTAACAATGTTATTGAGCCAGTTTTTCGTTCCTGTGAGTGCACTTCTTTCTTTATGTATTTAGTCTCCCTATGGAAAAAAGGGGCAACCAGACGTGGACTCCTTGCTCAGTGTGCTTAGAGGAATATAGCTACACCTCACTGACGAGGCCCAATGAAGGCCGAAACGATCGTCTGGGGTTGCTGTGTTCCTTGTTCAGAGAGGAATTGCCTGGTATTTCGGCGCTGGACTGACCGTAATAGGCGGGATCAGACTGATATACTACAGGAAAGTTCTACTCTGTGAAAAGCATTACTGGGCTAAAAAGTTGCACCCAGGTGGTAAATCGCCATAGAACAGGCTAACAATGTTATTGAGCCAGTTGTTCGTTCCTGTGAGTGCACTTCTTTCTGTATGTATTTAGTCTCCCTATGGTAAAAAGGGGCAACCAGACGTGGACTCCTTGCTCAGTGTGCTTAGAGGAATATAGCTACACCTCACTGACGAGGCCCAATGAAGGCCGAAACGATCGTCTGGGGTTGCTGTGTTCCTTGTTCAGAGAGGAATTGCCTGGTATTTCGGCGCTGGACTGACCGTAATAGGCGGGATCAGACTGATATACTACAGGAAAGTTCTACTCTGTGAAAAGCATTACTGGGCTAAAAAGTTGCACCCAGGTGGTAAATCGCCATAGAACAGGCTAACAATGTTATTGAGCCAGTTGTTCGTTCCTGTGAGTGCACTTCTTTCTGTATGTATTTAGTCTCCCTATGGGAAAAAGGGGCAACCAGACGTGGACTCCTTGCTCAGTGTGCTTAGAGGAATATAGCTACACCTCACTGACGAGGCCCAATGAAGGCCGAAACGATCGTCTGGGGTTGCTGTGTTCCTTGTTCAGAGAGGAATTGCCTGGTATTTCGGCGCTTGACTGACCGTAATAGGCGGGATCAGACTGATATACTACAGGAAAGTTCTACTCTGTGAAAAGCATTACTGGGCTAAAAAGTTGCACCCAGGTGGTAAATCGCCATAGAACAGGCTAACAATGTTATTGAGCCAGTTGTTCGTTCCTGTGAGTGCACTTCTTTCTGTATGTATTTAGTCTCCCTATGGGAAAAAGGGGCAACCAGACGTGGACTCCTTGCTCAGTGTGCTTAGAGGAATATAGCTACACCTCACTGACGAGGCCCAATGAAGGCCGAAACGATCGTCTGGGGTTGCTGTGTTCCTTGTTCAGAGAGGAATTGCCTGGTATTTCGGCGCTGGACTGACCGTAATAGGCGGGATCAGACTGATATACTACAGGAAAGTTCTACTCTGTGAAAAGCATTACTGGGCTAAAAAGTTGCACCCAGGTGGTAAATCGCCATAGAACAGGCTAACAATGTTATTGAGCCAGTTGTTCGTTCCTGTGAGTGCACTTCTTTCTGTATGTATTTAGTCTCCCTATGGGAAAAAGGGGCAACCAGACGTGGACTCCTTGCTCAGTGTGCTTAGAGGAATATAGCTACACCTCACTGACGAGGCCCAATGAAGGCCGAAACGATCGTCTGGGGTTGCTGTGTTCCTTGTTCAGAGAGGAATTGCCTGGTATTTCGGCACTTGACTGACCGTAATAGGCGGGATCAGACTGATATACTACAGGAAAGTTCTACTCTGTGAAAAGCATTACTGGGCTAAAAAGTTGCACCCAGGTGGTAAATCGCCATAGAACAGGCTAACAATGTTATTGAGCCAGTTGTTCGTTCCTGTGAGTGCACTTCTTTCTGTATGTATTTAGTCTCCCTATGGGAAAAAGGGGCAACCAGACGTGGACTCCTTGCTCAGTGTGCTTAGAGGAATATAGCTACACCTCACTGACGAGGCCCAATGAAGGCCGAAACGATCGTCTGGGGTTGCTGTGTTCCTTGTTCAGAGAGGAATTGCCTGGTATTTCGGCGCTGGACTGACCGTAATAGGCGGGATCAGACTGATATACTACAGGAAAGTTCTACTCTGTGAAAAGCATTACTGGGCTAAAAAGTTGCACCCAGGTGGTAAATCGCCATAGAACAGGCTAACAATGTTATTGAGCCAGTTGTTCGTTCCTGTGAGTGCACTTCTTTCTGTATGTATTTAGTCTCCCTATGGGAAAAAGGGGCAACCAGACGTGGACTCCTTGCTCAGTGTGCTTAGAGGAATATAGCTACACCTCACTGACGAGGCCCAATGAAGGCCGAAACGATCGTCTGGGGTTGCTGTGTTCCTTGTTCAGAGAGGAATTGCCTGGTATTTCGGCGCTGGACTGACCGTAATAGGCGGGATCAGACTGATATACTACAGGAAAGTTCTACTCTGTGAAAAGCATTACTGGGCTAAAAAGTTGCACCCAGGTGGTAAATCGCCATAGAACAGGCTAACAATGTTATTGAGCCAGTTGTTCGTTCCTGTGAGTGCACTTCTTTCTGTATGTATTTAGTCTCCCTATGGGAAATAGGGGCAACCAGACGTGGACTCCTTGCTCAGTGTGCTTAGAGGAATATAGCTACACCTCACTGACGAGGCCCAATGAAGGCCGAAACGATCGTCTGGGGTTGCTGTGTTCCTTGTTCAGAGAGGAATTGCCTGGTATTTCGGCGCTGGACTGACCGTAATAGGCGGGATCAGACTGATATACTACAGGAAAGTTCTACTCTGTGAAAAGCATTACTGGGCTAAAAAGTTGCACCCAGGTGGTAAATCGCCATAGAACAGGCTAACAATGTTATTGAGCCAGTTGTTCGTTCCTGTGAGTGCACTTCTTTCTGTATGTATATATATATATATATATATATATATATACAGGGAGTGCAGAATTATTAGGCAAATGAGTATTTTGACCACATCATCCTCTTTATGCATGTTGTCTTACTCCAAGCTGTATAGGCTCGAAAGCCTACTACCAATTAAGCATATTAGGTGATGTGCATCTCTGTAATGAGAAGGGGTGTGGTCTAATGACATCAACAGCCTATATCAGGTGTGCATAATTATTAGGCAACTTCCTTTCCTTTGGCAAAATGGGTCAAAAGAAGGACTTGACAGGCTCAGAAAAGTCAAAAATAGTGAGATATCTTGCAGAGGGATGCAGCACTCTTAAAATTGCAAAGCTTCTGAAGCGTGATCATCGAACAATCAAGCGTTTCATTCAAAATAGTCAACAGGGTCGCAAGAAGCGTGTGGAAAAACCAAGGCGCAAAATAACTGCCCATGAACTGAGAAAAGTCAAGCGTGCAGCTGCCAAGATGCCACTTGCCACCAGTTTGGCCATATTTCAGAGCTGCAACATCACTGGAGTGCCCAAAAGCACAAGGTGTGCAATACTCAGAGACATGGCCAAGGTAAGAAAGGCTGAAAGACGACCACCACTGAACAAGACACACAAGCTGAAACGTCAAGACTGGGCCAAGAAATATCTCAAGACTGATTTTTCTAAGGTTTTATGGACTGATGAAATGAGAGTGAGTCTTGATGGGCCAGATGGATGGGCCCGTGGCTGGATTGGTAAAGGGCAGAGAGCTCCAGTCTGACTCAGACGCCAGCAAGGTGGAGGTGGAGTACTGGTTTGGGCTGGTATCATCAAAGATGAGCTTGTGGGGCCTTTTCGGGTTGAGGATGGAGTCAAGCTCAACTCCCAGTCCTACTGCCAGTTTCTGGAAGACACCTTCTTCAAGCAGTGGTACAGGAAGAAGTCTGCATCCTTCAAGAAAAACATGATTTTCATGCAGGACAATGCTTCATCACACGCGTCCAAGTACTCCACAGCGTGGCTAGCAAGAAAGGGTATAAAAGAAGAAAATCTAATGACATGGCCTCCTTATTCACCTGATCTGAACCCCATTGAGAACCTGTGGTCCATCATCAAATGTGAGATTTAATAGGATTGAAAACAGTACACCTCTCTGAACAGTGTCTGGGAGGCTGTGGTTGCTGCTGCACGCAATGTTGATGGTGAACAGATCAAAACACTGACAGAATCCATGGATGGCAGGCTTTTGAGTGTCCTTGCAAAGAAAGGTGGCTATATTGGTCACTGATTTGTTTTTGTTTTGTTTTTGAATGTCAGAAATGTATATTTGTGAATGTTGAGATGTTATATTGGTTTCACTGGTAAAAATAAATAATTGAAATGGGTATATATTTGTTTTTTGTTAAGTTGCCTAATAATTATGCACAGTAATAGTCACCTGCACACACAGATATCCCCCTAAAATAGCTAAAACTAAAAACAAACTAAAAACTACTTCCAAAACTATTCAGCTTTGATATTAATGAGTTTTTTGGGTTCATTGAGAACATGGTTGTTGTTCAATAATAAAATTAATCCTCAAAAATACAACTTGCCTAATAATTCTGCACTCCCTGTATATATATACAGTATATGGATAGAAGGAGGCACTCACTGGACTTTTAATAAGTGAATTTAATCCTTAAAGCGTGGAGTTTCGGGGGGACACTCCCCTTCTTCAGACAAATAAGCACACATTTCAAATGGCTATTTAAACAGTGTAAACCCTACCCCCAGTGAGAAATTGCGCCAAAAACGTAACTATGGTGATACTTGTAAACAAAACCTTTTCAGATTCAACACTTCCAAACTATAGACAATCTGAAATTTTTCAAAGTGCTAATGCATCATTGTAAAAGTATATAAATCATAACAGTCTCATGACATCTAGTGAACATAAACTTCTGTGAGAATACAGTGCAAAATTACAATGCATATTAGATAGTAAAGTTGTCAGTCCGAAGCATAGACCTATATCAACAATCACTTATATCTTATATTAAGGCATATCATTATTCAAACGAATACTCAACTATGGCATCATATCTTATAACGCTTTTCTAGCAATTCTGAGGCTATGGTAATCCTACCTGCAGCGGCACAAGGTACAACTGGAGTATCGCGGTGAAGCGTGTATCCAGCCACATGTTAATGGCGTCATAAGAGGGAGACCTGCCCAATGTGCCTTGCGTTGTTGCTATAGCAACCATCAGTCAGAAGGAAACATACTTTAACTAAATAAGCTACAGGCATGGGAGCTGCCGATGCGCTTAGAGGCATGTAGTCATGAGAACCACTCTGAAACATTACATCGTCCCCATAGAAAGATGCTAAAGAAGAAACTATAGATAGATACCTAAAGGCCTAAACCACAAATAACTAAAAATAACATAAAATTAACTAAATAAAAATAAAAATTACAACTAATAAATAAAAATAAGAAAAATAAAGATAAAATTAAAGTTAATAAAAATTAATGAGAGATAATGAAAAAATAATAATAATAAAAATCATTATAATAAAAAAAAATAATAATAATAATAATAATAATAATAATAATAATAAAAATAAAAATAAAAAGAGTAGTAAAGGGTAATAAGTAATAAATAGAAAAAATAAATAATAAATAAATGAATAAAAGATATAAGGGATATGAAATAAGTGAAACAATGAAAGGAGTCAAAGAAAGAAAAGAAAAAAGGAAAGACAAAGAAAAAGAAGAAAAAGAAAGAGAAAAAGGGAGAGAAAAGAAGAAAAAAAGAAGAAAGGAATAAATGGAGAAAGAAAAAATATCAAATAAATGGAGAAGGAACAAATAGATGAAAGGCACCAAGTGGGCTGCATCTGATTAGATGGTGGACTCTCATATATGGAATGGGCTTCGGACTTCATACAACCTGTTCTAGTAGCCTAAAGTCCACATATTAGAAAGGCCCTAAACAGGAGATATAGGAAATTCATCCTCTGATCCACAATAATTGTTGTAGGAGAAGAGGGCTCTCATCGTTATAACGGTCCTTAGTAATGCGGCTTACAGGAAAACAGTGCCAGTCCAGGCTCATGTTCAATCGCTTTGGATGTAAGGTGTTCAATTTGAAGATCCATTTTGATTCTGTTTGGAGTAATTTACGATGTATGTCTCCTCCCCTTGGGAGTATGGGCACATGATCAATTAACTTGAACCTAAGGTCCTGTACCGTGTGTCCACTGGTGAAAAATTGGTGTGCCACTGGTTGGTCACTACTTTTGTTCTTTATCGCCATTCTGATGGCTGACCTGTGGTTGGCCATATGGATGCGGGCATCATCTACTGTTTTGCCTATGTAAAAAAGCCCACATGGGCAATTGATCATATAGAATACAAAAGGTGTTGTACATGTTACATAGTGTTGAATATTAAATTTTTGATTTGTGTCGGGATGGCGGAATGAGGAACCTGGGATCAAAGCATGGCATGTAGTGCATCCTATACAACGGAAACAACCCTTCTTGGTATTTTGTAGCTATGTATTGTTTTCATAGCAATGTTTAGGATCAGTCAACACCTTTAAGTTCCGGTTCCTTTTGAAGCCCACTCTTGACTACCCCACTCTCCAAAGGGTAGTGTTGGATCACTGTGGATAATATGCCAATGAGTTTTTATATTATGTCCGATGTGTTTGGTATCGGGACAATATTTAGTCACAAAGGTCATGCGTTTAGTATCATCTTTCTCCCTCTGTGTCAGGCTTTTGGGTGTACTGTTTCTTTAATTAGAATTCAACCAATCATATCTTACTTACTCCCATAAAACACCTGTTCACTGAACACACCTTGCTTAGTATTTTGTTATTTTCCTCAGAGTAACACTGAGCCTCTCATATCTCTGGAAGGTTAAAATTGAATCTTAACTTATCAACAACTCAAGTTACATCATTCAAGATCTTTCTACTACGGATCTCATATTTATTTCCAGCCTGTTGCAACATCTTTTGGAAATCTTACTTTGGCAAGTACTTTCATTTATTCAAGACTGTCTTATTTTGGGGAGTTACGTTACCTGTTTCATCTTATCAGCTCATATTATTTTACAAACCAAGTCTGTGGCAGCCATAAAGGATAACCGGTTATTGAAGCTCTAATCTGTTAAACTTATATGTTCTGTTATATTCTCCTTATGTTGATTTCTGCTGCACCGGAGAATCGTGACGTCACACGCTGACTGTTAGCTGGCTTCAGCGTGTCTCTAACTGCTGCTGCACCCGCAGCCTACAGAACCCGGAAGTGTTTGTCTTTATTTACCGCACTCACAGTTTTCAAGGTACATTACCACGTTTGCAACTATAACTATATCTGCATAAGTTCTCCATTATAACAATCTATCAATACTACATTGGATAAGACTTACTTGCTGTGTGTTTAATATCTCATGTTACGCAATATATTATAATTACTCCTTACTTATTCATAAGAAAGTTTCACCTATTCCTATATCCTTTGTATTATTACAAGCCTGCTTATTTCCAAGATTACATTTGATTTTGATTCCTATAATACAGATAATACTTTAGTGTGTATTTTTTGTAGGGAAACATTAATCTTATATTAACTGCACATATATCCATATGGGTTTACCAAGTAATAGTACTCTCAATTGATATTGTGCTACATACCTATACTTGTAATCATACTAAGCAGGATTGATTGTTACATAATACTAAGCCATAAAAGAAAATGGAACCTGCTGAAATTCCCCAAGTAGTCTATAACCTGAGTCAAAAGGTAGACAAAATGGGACAGGCTATCCTGGACTTACAACTAGAAAATCAGGTTCTCAGAGAGCTTATAAAGGAGGTAAAAGAACAACAAACCCCCAGTTCTGAACCACAGATAAGCTTGCCAGAATTATATAATGGTAATAGGAAAACCTATAGGCAGTTTAAAAATGCCTGCTACCTGCTCTTCAATTTAAAACCAAAAACTTACCCCACTGACAGGGTAAGGGTTTTGTCCACAATATCTTTTCTAAGATCTGAACCCAGAATTTGGGCAGATCATTTGTGTGAAACAAATGACCCCCTACTAGATTCACTAACAAATTTTTTCCAAGCTATGGATGAGCTATATAGAGATACTGATATTCAACTAACGGCTGAACAAAAGATGAGGAGCTTAAAACAAGGAAAAAAGACAGTGGAGGAATATACCACTGAATTTAAGCTGTACGCATCAGACTCAGCATGGAGTTTGGTTTCGCTCAGAAACCAATTTAGATTGGGACTGTCTGATCCTGTCAAGGATGAGCTAGCACGTATAGAGCTTCCAAGTACCCTGGATGCATTAATAAAAGTCTCAACCCAAATCGACCGGAGACTCAGGGAACGCAAAGCTGAACGTGGTTATTCAGATCCAACATTTAAAGCCACTATGTCCACCTCTGCACACATAAAATCACCTCCAATGGAGCATGTCACCCCCATGGAAATAGGAGTTATACGTGGACCATTAACCCCTGAAGAAAGGATAAGAAGAAGAACTAATCACCTCTGTATGTATTGTGCAAATCCCAGTCATACAGTTATGAATTGTCCAACACTACAAAAAAATAAAAAGAGTAAGTTTGTTCATATTAACAACACTCAAAGTCTAGATAAACAAATTTCTTATTGCAAACTATCTCTCCTTTTGCAGTGGGACCTTAATAGATTGTCTACTTCTGCCATCGTTGACTCTGGAGCCTTTGGAAACTTTATAGACAAATCTACTGTATTGAAAAATAAAATACCTATTGTATTAAAGAAAACACCAGTTTCAATTAAAGTTATTGATGGCTCTGTAATTGCAAATAGTCCTATAACTCACAACACAGTACCTATATTAGTTATTACTGAAGATGGCCACACCGAATATATAACATTCGATGTAATTCCATCACCTCATTTCCCTATAGTATTAGGGTTATACTGGCTTCAGACACACAATCCCTATATAGATTGGTCAACTTTAACTGTTGCCTTCCAATCAAAATTCTGTGAAAATACATGCTTCCCACATCATAAAATACTACACACAGAATTAGAACAGATTCAAATACCGGAACCATACCAGGACTTCATAGAGGTCTTTAGTAAAGTTGAGGCAGAAACTCTTCCACCCCATCGGGTTTATGATTGCCCAATTGAATTAATTCCAGGTGCAACATTACCGGTTGGTCATTTGTATCCATTGAGTCACCCTGAGTTGTTACATCTAAAACAATACTTACAAGATAATCTTCGAAAGGGTTTCATCAGACCCTCTTCTTCACCCACAGCAGCTGGAATGTTCTTTGTAACCAACAAAGACACTTCCCTCAGGCCGATAATAGATTACCGAGAGCTTAATAAACGGACGGTAAAAAACCGATATCCGTTACCTCTCATACCGGAATTAATTGAAAGATTAAGTAATGCTACCATCTTAACTAAGTTGGACTTGCGTGGGGCATACAATCTCATACGTATAAGAGAAGGAGACGAATGGCTCACAGCATTCAGAACTCGGTATGGACTCTATGAGTACCTAGTGATGCCATTCGGTCTCTGTAATGCCCCCGCAACGTTCCAACACTTTATTAATGATATCTTCCGGGATTTATTAGACATATGTCTAGTAGTATACTTAGACGACATCTTAATTTACTCCAACAATTTGCCAGAACATATAAAACATGTCCGTTGGGTATTAGCTCGGTTACAAACACATAAACTATATGCCAAATTAGAAAAGTGTTCATTCCACAATACCACTATCTCGTTCTTAGGCTACACTATATCTCCTGCTGGTATCCAAATGCAAACCGAGAAGGTTGATTCAGTAAAAAATTGGCCAACTCCTAAAGATAAGAAGTCTCTCCAAAGGTTTTTGGGGTTTGCCAATTATTACAGAAAATTTATAAAGAACTTTTCATCAATAGTGAGACCACTCACACAACTTACTGGTTCAACCCAACAATTCCATTGGAATCAAAGTCATTCCAAAGTATTTGACTTCTTGAAACAAACTTTCACAGAAGCACCCATACTCAAATTTCCTAATGTTGATTTACAATACGTATTGGAAGTTGATTCCTCAGACTTTGCGATTGGGGCAGTACTTTCACAACAGAAAACACCCAAAGATCCTCTACATCCAATCTCCTACTTTTCAAAAAGTATGACATCAGCAGAGAGGAATTACGCAATAGGAGACAAAGAATTACTCGCCATCCGTAAATCCTTAGAATTTTGGAGACACCTACTAGAAGGTGCAAAAATGCCCTTCATAATTTATACGGACCACAAAAACCTCCAATACCTGCAAAATAACAAGACTCTATCAGCTAGACAGGTACGGTGGAGTCTTTACTTTGCAAGATTCGACTTTCAAATCCAATACCGCCCAGCAAACAAAAATGGAAAAGCGGATGCACTCTCTCGACAACTATCCGAACCTATTCCTAACGAAAATCCTACTGCTATAATTCCTCCTGAACGCTTCATCGGATTAACTTCAGACTTTCTAACTGATATAAAGAACTCTTCAAAAAATTCACCTACTGACACTAAGGTTCCTTTGGAATTGAAAGACGGATTATACTACTACAAGAATATGATTTATATTCCTAAAGAATTGAGACAACAAATTTTACAACATCACCATGATTCACCCTTAGCTGGACATCCAGGGGAATCACGCACCATCGAACTCATAACAAGGACATATTGGTGGCCTCATTTGAAGGAAACTGTTTCAGATTATATAAAGAGTTGTGTTACTTGTCAAGTATGCAAAACTGAGCGGAAATTACCTTATGGACTTTTAATATCAATTCCAACATCTGACAGACCTTGGAAACAAGTAGGAGTTGACTTCATTGTGGATCTACCTCCATCAAAGAATTATACCACCATCATGGTAGTTGTTGATAGTTTCACCAAAATGTCGCATTTTATTCCATTTCATAAGCTTCCCACTTCAGCAGAAACAGCTAACTTATTTATACAACATGTGATTCGGCTTCATGGGGTACCAACAGTTTTGATATCTGACAGGGGATCCCAGTTCACATCTAAATTCTGGAAAAGTCTCTGTCAATCTCTTAACATAACCCATCAATACACCACTGCATTTCATCCACAAGCAAACGGACAGGTTGAGAGAATCAATCAATGGTTAGATGAGTACCTACGATGTTTTTGTTCCTACCAGCAAGACAATTGGATAACATACTTACCCTTCGCTGAATTTTCCTACAATAATCTAACCAATTCATCTACAAAATTATCTCCATTCTTCGCAAATTATGGGTACCATCCAACCATCACTTCAGTTAGTACTACTCCTTCCAATTCTCCTCTCGTAGATGAATGGAATAATGCACTTCTAGACAATTTTCGGGTTATCAAGGAAAACATTTCAAAAGCTCAGACTTCCCAAAAGCACTATTATGATTTGAGACACAGACAACCACCTTCATATCAAATAGGAGACCAGGTATGGTTGTCAACGAAAAACCTAAAGCTTCATCTTCCTAGTAGGAAAATGACACAAAAATTCTGTGGACCTTTCCCTATCACTAGGGTAATAAATCAGAATGCAGTCACTCTGGATTTACCATCATCTATGAGAATACATCCGACTTTCCATGTTTCCCTCCTCAAACCATACGTTCCTACTAGAAATAACACACCCCAATTACTACCGACCACTTCCATCCAAGACTCAGAAATCTATGAGGTTAAAGAAGTACTTGATTCAAGGTTTTCCAAGGGTATTCTGGAATATTTAATTAGGTGGAAGGGGTACTCGGAGGAAGATGACTCCTGGGAACCCGCATCTAATCTTAATGCTCCTCGACTTGTTTCACAATTCCATAGGAGATATCCGGATCGACCCAGACTTCAAGCTGAGGATCAGCTTGTTTGAGGGGGGAGTCATGTCAGGCTTTTGGGTGTACTGTTTCTTTAATTAGAATTCAACCAATCATATCTTACTTACTCCCATAAAACACCTGTTCACTGAACACACCTTGCTTAGTATTTTGTTATTTTCCTCAGAGTAACACTGAGCCTCTCATATCTCTGGAAGGTTAAAATTGAATCTTAACTTATCAACAACTCAAGTTACATCATTCAAGATCTTTCTACTACGGATCTCATATTTATTTCCAGCCTGTTGCAACATCTTTTGGAAATCTTACTTTGGCAAGTACTTTCATTTATTCAAGACTGTCTTATTTTGGGGAGTTACGTTACCTGTTTCATCTTATCAGCTCATATTATTTTACAAACCAAGTCTGTGGCAGCCATAAAGGATAACCGGTTATTGAAGCTCTAATCTGTTAAACTTATATGTTCTGTTATATTCTCCTTATGTTGATTTCTGCTGCACCGGAGAATCGTGACGTCACACGCTGACTGTTAGCTGGCTTCAGCGTGTCTCTAACTGCTGCTGCACCCGCAGCCTACAGAACCCGGAAGTGTTTGTCTTTATTTACCGCACTCACAGTTTTCAAGGTACATTACCACGTTTGCAACTATAACTATATCTGCATAAGTTCTCCATTATAACAATCTATCAATACTACATTGGATAAGACTTACTTGCTGTGTGTTTAATATCTCATGTTACGCAATATATTATAATTACTCCTTACTTATTCATAAGAAAGTTTCACCTATTCCTATATCCTTTGTATTATTACAAGCCTGCTTATTTCCAAGATTACATTTGATTTTGATTCCTATAATACAGATAATACTTTAGTGTGTATTTTTTGTAGGGAAACATTAATCTTATATTAACTGCACATATATCCATATGGGTTTACCAAGTAATAGTACTCTCAATTGATATTGTGCTACATACCTATACTTGTAATCATACTAAGCAGGATTGATTGTTACACTCTGGTTCTTGGGGTTGTCCTGTTCATTTATGCATTCTGAGAGATACTGCCATTTATACCCCCTTGCCATAAATTTGCTTGCCATGTCATGTAGTTGTGTTCTCATTTTTTCTTTGTCACTGTTGTTTCTATTGACTTTTGACCTTAAGGGATGGCTCTGAGAAGAGACATTGGGTGGCATCTCTGTGCATGCAGTACTGAATTCCTGTCAGTAGGTTTTTGATATAATGTAGTTCCTAGGCCAGCTCCATCTTTGTATATGCATAATTCCAGAAATTCCACTTTATCTTGGCTGGATAGGATGCTTTAATTCATTTAATTCTTGAAACCAGTTCCGTAGTGTTTCACTTGAGCCAGCCCTGACTATAAAAACATCATCAATGTACCGATGGTACATAATAACTTCTTTTCATTGAAAGACCTGCATAATTTCCTCCTCATAGTACTCCATATAGAGGTTAGCAAAGGAAGGGGCAACATTCGAGCCCATGGCTGTTCCCTTTGTTTGGCAATAATAGGAGTCTTCAAATTTAAAATAATTCAACCTAAGACTCAACTCCAAACTTTGTAGCAGAAATGTTACTGGTGGTCCCACATATGGGTATATTCTAAGTGCTCTTGCTACCATATTAATACCTTCCTTTTGTGGTATAACCGTGTAGAGGCTGGTGACATCAGCCGTTGCCAGTATCCAATTATCTTCTATTTTCAGACCCTTTAGTTTCTGTATAAGGTCTATTAAGTCTCTAACATATGATTTCATATTCTTGATGAGGGGCTGTAAAAAGAAGTCCACAAATTTAGATAGTGGTGATGTAATGGAATCCCATGCAGAGACAATAGGTCTTCCTGGTGGGTGGGTTTGATTCTTATGTACTTTTGGTAAAGTATACAATATTGGGCATTTAGGATGGTCCATCATAAGGAAATCTTCTATTTTCTCGTCAATATAGCCCTGCAATACACCCTCCAACACCAGTGTTTCAATCTCCTTCTGAAATTCTTTGATCGGATTTCTTTGTAAATGGTGGTATGTCGTAGTATCACTGAGTTGGTGCATAATCTCTGATCGGTAGTATTTGTAATTCATCACTACCATTTCTCCCCCTTTATCCGCCGGGCGGATGATGATCGTGGAGTCCATAGCCAGAGATTTGATTGCTAAAACCTCCTCTTTTGTCAGATTATTCCTGAATTTCTGTATAGGGGTCATATTGGCATCCCTGCTTATTAAGCGTGAGTATGTCTTGATACTTGGGTTATAGCTTATAGGATCGTATTTGCTTGGTTTATGAAATGGGGTACTGTTATCAGAGATCATATTGTTACTAAAGTGTTCCCTTAACCTTAAGGATCACTGGAATTTCTGGTGGTCTATCCACATGTCAAAGGGGTCACTTTTTTTAGTCGGTACAAAGTTTAATCCTTTGCTTAAAAGTTGGATATCAGAGTCCGATAGTGTGCGGTCACTGATATTAATGACCAGATTGTTACTTGTTACTGCCCCTACAGAGATAAGTGGGGGAACGGCGGTCTGCCTCTGACCGCCCCTTCTTGGATGTGGCCTCCTCTTCCCCTTATTGCTGATAGAGTAGTTACTCCTAAAAAATGTTGTGACTGTCTGGCTCCTCTGTAGGTCGGTGTGGTTCCTCTATGGGGAAGTGTAGATGCCTGTGTAGTCAGTGGGGTATCAGAGTCTGTGCCTGAGCTGGTATCAATGGTCTGGAGGCTCCTTCTTGTATATTGTTTGTTACGCCTCTGTCTTCTAGGTCTGTATCCTCTATAACCCCCTTTACCTGCAGTTAACCACCTGTATACACGTTTTTCTCTATAGTCCTCTGTAACTACCGCCAATTTCCTTTTCTTGAAGGATACCAGAGCCTCCTTATACTCCTTGATCTGTGACTGTAATTGGTTCAACCAATCTGTGCTGGTATCTGCTTCTAATTTCTGAATATTGATATTTTCATATTCTTGTATGTCACACTTGATCTTGTCCAGCTGTGCTCTAATTTCTTCTGTAACAAGCAGTATTAGATCTAAGGAGCATTTATTTAAAATAGCGCACCACTTCTTGCAGAATTCTATGTTAGTTCTGCCTATAGTAGGTATGTTTTTGATCCGAAACCCCCGTGGTATAAGTTTTTTGCGGTGATATTCTGACAAGTAGATGCGATGTAGTTTCAAATCTGTTTCATTTTTCCTTAATTTCATATATACTGTGTGTGTATATATATATATATATATATATATATGTATACTGTATATATATATATATATATATATATATATACCTGTATATATTCATATAGATACATAGGTATAGATATATATTTTAAAAAAAAACATATGTATATATATATATATATATATATATATATTTATTTATTTTTAATAAAAGGAACATTTTCTTATATGTGAAGAACATTGGAATTTAAAATATGCGTAGCTACCTTTGGGTTTAGTGCAGTTGGTCTAATGTTTTTAGGATTAGGATGCAAATTTTTTTGGGGTTTTAACAGCACGCTCTTTTGAAGTCTATGGGGAGAAGAAGTTAACATGGTCACAATATCCGACGTCCTAAAGTTAGTGCTTAGGTTTCACTCTAGCGCTTAATTTTTGTAATCTGGTCCCCTGTTTTTTGGGCTAAAAAGTGGCTTTAGAAAATTTGACCAGGGAAAGAGAAATACTGGTTAGCGTTCTTAGAAAATCTTGCCAGCCAAGAGATCTTTAGATCATCTGGACCTCAGTCCAGCTCAGTTAAGCTAAAGAGTGGAGTAGAATTTAGCTATGTATTTAACACATTTGTGGAGTTAAAACACTTTTAGAGACACACACTGTAGTGCAAAAATATAATATTCTAGCTCATTAAAGCATTTTGCTATGGTGCTATTATGCCCTTTTAAACACAGATGAATTAGAGTATAATCTAAATAATCCATGTGCCTGCAGGAAACTAAATATGCAAAATTTAAACCCAAGTGAGTAATCACTGCACTACAAGGCACTACACAAAATGATTCCTCTATGTAATTTGCATGTCAATTGATTTATCTACACAACGGTGCTTCAGTGAACTGAATGGATGGTTTTTGAAAGTGTCCGGAGCATTACTTTATTTATATTATAAAGAAACAAGTGTAAGTCAACTATTTTTTTTATTTGCAATACAATTAACTTTATTATTCCTACAAAACACTGACAATAACTGGCTATAAATTAGAAATAATGAACGGCTGAGTAATGATTTTTTTACAGAAAAGAACATATATTAAGCACAATGCATTTTGATAATACAACACAATACATTTGTTGGGAACATGTCAAATTTACTTGTGGATTAATTTTTAATAGACAACAATAATATTATAATAGATCCAGTTGTGTTTTTTTCGGTTTGTAGATGCTGATATACCTAGTCATCAATTTAAAATGAATGCAATGAAAGATTAGAAGGAAAATGTGTATAGAGGAAACAAGCTATAAACTGTTTATTTAACCTGTTACTGGAGAATGGGAATCAAAATAAAACTTTCATGGTTCAGATACAACATACATTTTTCTTTCATGATTTAGATAGAGAATAACATTTTAAACAAGTTCCAATTTATTTCTATTATATCTATAAACAAAGAAACAAAGGGTGCCACATAGCATATAACAGAGGCAAGTAAGTAAAAGAGAGGCTAATTCATTAAACCTACTCACTTTTAGAAAACACCTAAATAAGGTGATTCACGGCAGACTAGATCATCAGAGCTGTCCAGTCTGATGCTCACTCCCAGCAGTCAGACTATGGGAAACACCGGCGTATTTGTACTTCCACGTCAAATTAGTAAAAGGCCACTCAGTCATTCTGCCACGTATCAGACAGGTCCCTGGTAGATTCAGCTGTAGTTGCAAGTAAGACAGGTGATGATCGCACTCAGCGGTAAAAGACAATAGCTTCCACTCCAAATGATTAAATCAGGTAAAACTTTAATACAACAACCTATATAAGTCTTACATAAAACAATTGCAAATCATTTCTCAAGATGACCGTTTCATCAGGCAACAGATTTTAAATTTAGACAGAAGCTTATAAAGACACAACATCAGTGGTTAATTGCAAACATATGTAATGGCTCACATAGATACAACTCATCAATTAAACCTAATACTGATAATACCAGTTACAATATAAAATTCTGGATATACTAAACAATTTTGACTAAACCAACAAGTATGCAATATTCATCTCCATTACATAAATCTTTATGAATAGATAAGAAAATAGTTTGTAAACATTTTTATATTAGCATCATGATGGTTTCGAACTAGTGAAGAAAAGGAAGATACTATAATCCCAATCCAAATACCTAACCACAACTCCACAGAGGACACTGGTGATTACATCCTAATTCACATCATAGTAATTACAAAATAATAATATTTCTATTTTATAGTTTGCTTTGTTTTCTTGGTTTAATTTGTTGGAGTGTATAATTAGTTAGGCTCAGGAGCAGCTGTGCAATGCTGGGAGCTAGCTGCTGATTGGTGGCTGCACATATATGCCTCATTGCATTGCTGCTACGTCAACAAAGGATACCAAGAAAATGAAGCAAATGTGACAATAGAAGTAAACTGAAAAGATATTTTAATTCACTGGTTTTCAAACCTGTCCTCAGGCCTCCCTAACAGGCCAGATTTTGAGGATATCTAACCTATAGCATCAGCAGGCTATGATTTGGTGTGGCCGAAACGCGTAAGCCGGTTGCTTACTCTCCTGACTCTTTGATTGTTCCCCTAGTTGTATCCAGAACAGATTTGTTTGTTTTTTAACTGGATATCGCAAGAAATAAAAGACTTCTCGCCCCTGGATAAGGATGGATGTCCGGATTTCAGAAACTGTGAGTGGATCTTCGGGGGATAGGGTTTTTTTAAATCTTTTTGGGTGGGGGTTTTTTTTTAGTTTAGGGTTTGGGCTTTAGGTAAAAGAGCTGAATGCCCTTTTCAGGGCAATGTAAAAGAACTGAATGCCCTTTTAAGGTTAATGCCCATACAAATGCCCTTTTCAGGGCAATGGGTAGCTTAGGTTTTTGTTAGAGTAAGGTTTTTTTGGGGGGGTTGGTTGGGTGGTGGGTTTTACTGTTAGGGGGTCTTTGTATTTTTTCCAGGTAAAAGAGCTGATTTCTTTAGGGCAATGCCCTACAAAAGGGGTGTAGACTCGCTCATGAGAAAGCGCAAACACAAATTAAAGGGACATTAAACAGTAAGCGCTAGTTTACAAGTGGGGTGCAGGGTGCACGATAAAGGGCCAAGAGGCCTAAAACGTTGCAATATTTGTATTGCACTGTCATGGTTGAATAAACAAGTTAATATATTAATATTTGCAGTGCTGTGAACATGTTGCTCTTCATTTGCACCTTAAAGGGGCAGTATACACCAATTTTCATTTAACTGCATGTAATAGACACTACTATAAAGAAGAATATGCACAGATACTGATATGAAAATCCAGTGTAAAACCTTTTAAAAACTTACTTAGAAGCTGCCAATTTAACACTGTTAATGAGATAAGCCTGGGACACCCACTGAAAGGGGCTGATAGCAAAACCTCCTCCTCCCCCTCTCCTGCTATGAAAAGACCCATAATACAAACAGAAGCAGTCTGAAGTCTGTATACATCAGTATACATCTATAACTTTGGGGCTTGATTAGGAGTCTGAAAATCAGCACAATGTTATTTAAAAATAAGTAAAACTATACATTTTTACAAAAACAACCCCAGATGGGCTATATAAATGAGTCATCTACAAAACATTTATCCAAATAGATGGGGACCTTTATTGTGTGGCTTTGTGGAGTGCATATAACTACCTTTAGAATAAGCACCTTTATTTAAATTAACATTATATCCGATTACACTGTACCTTCTTTACTGACAAAAATATACCGGTATATAAAAAAGAGAAGATAACTTTCCTTTCTTCAGATCACTCTTTTAATTGTATTTACAGTTATTTTTTTTATTCTTTATTTTTTTTTAAATAACCGATAATAATAATAATAATTCTAAAATTCTCTACATAATGGTTCAAGATAAACATTGATAGAATAACACAATTATTTATCCTTTAAAGAAAAAAGTTAAAATTCAATATTCTTAATAGTAGTTTTTCAGTTAACTTTAACCGTAGTGTCATTAGTCAATAAATCTGCAGTCAGAAACATTAGTGCAATAGCGGTTTTAAGACTCAGTGAGCTATTGCAGAAAAGCTGGGACAGGAAACCTAAAAGTTGGCACTTGAGAGCTATACAGCAAGGCCCTGAAGCAGTTCACCAGACATGAGTACATGATGTGCATGGCAAATTGGTTATTTTGTTTCAAACGGAAAAGGGTCTGTAGAGCCAGGCACATTGGTATAATAGGCTGATCGTGTCACTTTGGCAACAGTAGTGCTGTGTTTTTGGACAGACATATCCTTAGGATTTCTATCAACAGGAAAATATCAGCCTGCTATAGGTTCTTATACTATTAACAAGTGTTGTTTTTAATGTACTCATTAGCATATTTAATTCTCAGGCACACATAGTATGCAACAAGGGTATTTATATGAAAAGGGAATTTAATTAATGCATAATCCCCTAGTAAATCACAATGATCTGTCTCATGCAGGGGTAGATCAGGATGCTATTTCGGGCATCTTTGAAACAAAGTTCTCTTACTGGTGAGAAGTGCAATTTGTTGTCAGATATTCAGTTCACACTGAGTGACAGTCATTGTTATTAGAAATTAAATTATATCCTTAATTATCATTAGTTATCCAGAGCTACAGCTTTGGACAGCACTATACAAACATTTGATGTTAATAATAATCTTTATGACAGTTTGGGCAAGAAAATTTACCGGTAGAGAATATTTTGGCAGCATATTTAGTGGTTCATTGTTAAAGAACATAATAGTTAATAAGATAAACATCATCTTTTCAGTAACAAAAGAGACCAGTTTGAATATTTCATTTTTTCAAATTTACATGTAAAACTGGCATCCAGCAAAATACAATCTCAATGAAGAGAGAAAATTCTTCTATTAATAACTAAAAAAAATGTCCTACAGTTTCAAGTACTGACTGCATTGTGGCTAACACAATAAGGGTCAGACAAATCAGTTACAATTATAAAGCAATGTCACATATTGCAATTAATCATACTTTTTATTATGCTCTCATATAGCCATTGTTTAATGCACATGTAAATGCAACTGTCCAGAGTAGGTCAGCTCTGCTAAGACTGTAGTGCAAGTAAAGCTTGTGCACAGAGTAGGTCAGCTCTGCTAAGACTGTAGTGCAAGTAAAGCTTGTGCACAGAGTAGGTCAGCTCTGCTAAGACTGTAGTGCAAGTAAAGCTGGTGCACAGAGTAGGTCAGCTCTGCTAAGACTGTAGTGCAAGTAAAGCTTGTGCACAGAGTAGGTCAGCTCTGCTAAGACTGTAGTGCAAGTAAAGCTTGTGCACAGAGTAGGTCAGCTCTGCTAAGACTGTAGTGCAAGTAAAGCTTGTGCACAGAGTAGGTCAGCTCTGCTAAGACTGTAGTGCAAGTAAAGCTGGTGCACAGAGTAGGTCAGCTCTGCTAAGACTGTAGTGCAAGTAAAGCTTGTGCACAGAGTAGGTCAGCTCTGCTAAGACTGTAGTGCAAGTAAAGCTTGTGCACAGGCTAGGTCAGCTCTGCTAAGACTGTAGTGCAAGTAAAGCTGGTGCACAGAGTAGGTCAGCTCTGCTAAGACTGTAGTGCAAGTAAAGCTGGTGCACAGAGTAGGTCAGCTCTGCTAAGACTGTAGTGCAAGTAAAGCTCGTGCACAGAGTAGGTCAGCTCTGGTAGGACTGTAATGCAAGTAAAGCTGGTGCACAGAGTAGGTCAGCTCTGGTAGGACTGTAATGCAAGTAAAGCTGGTGCACAGAGTAGGTCAGCTCTGGTAGGACTGTAATGCAAGTAAAGCTGGTGCACAGAGTAGGTCAGCTCTGGTAGGACTGTAGTGCAAGTAAAGCTGGTGCACAGAGTAGGTCAGCTCTGGTAGGAGAGTAGTGCAGGTAAAGCTGGTGCACAGAGTAGGTCAGCTCTGGTAGGACTGTAGTGCAAGTAAAGCTGGTGCACAGAGTAGATCAGCTCTGGTAGGATTCTAGTGCAGGCAAAGTTGGTGCACAGAGTAGGTCAGCTCTAGTAGAACTGTAATGCAAGTAAAGCTTGTGCACAGAGTAGGTCAGCTCTGGTAGGACTGTAGTGCAAGTAAAGCTGGTGCACAGGAGGTTTTCCGGTGGGAGAAGCTGCTCAGGAGCGCACGCTGAGACTAGCGTGGTGAATGGAGAGTGAGCAGCGGCGTACATCGTTCTCCTGTGGCCATCTCTCCCGTTGCTGGTGTATGATAGCACCCTAGGGAGCTGGACAAATAGACCCTGGTCCTGGCAGGAAACCCTTATAAGACTTCATTAACGGCTTCTAGTCCGAGCCGCAACTTCACACATTGGTAGAAAAACTGGAAGAAGGGAAAAAGCCCAAATAACGCTGGTAAAACTGTTACTTTGAGTCTGTCTCCTTGCCAATCGAATAGGAGCTAAGAATCCAGCTGGCAGTGGCGGTACTCACCAGAGTTGGGAATCGCAGCAGTAGTGCAGAGGCTTTACAAAGTGCCTGGAGTTGAACGGTGACAAGGGCCGTGCCAAAGTTAAGGAAGGAAAGCTGAGCCCATTGTGGGGGGGTTACACCTCCTAGGGCTCGGCTAGTACAAAGGATTTTTCCGGGTCACCTCTGGTCTCCTCACTCGAGAGCTGTTAAAGTGGTGAAAACAGCAGAAGAAGAGAGTGAACCAATCCAGGAGTACCCCTCTGATCGAGCCTCCCCAACCTACCAATAAGAACTGGAGGTGTGTGAAGAACTCAACGTCACACTCCAAGTCTGCACGGAGTATACATTGAGCAACGGAGCAGATTCAGGTAGAGGAGCGGTCTTGCAGATCGGAGCTGATACAGGTAGAGGAGAACTGAGCGAGTTATGTAAGTTAATCCTCCCTGTGTTTGTTTGTGCTAAATGGGACTGAGCAGCCTGACAGCTTGGTGTAGTTACTGGGTGGAGAAGAGGCGGCCGTGCCTTCCTATATCACTCAAGCAGATCTAATGATTTTTTCTCTATCGGCTGATAAAGAATAAGAAGAAAGGGGATATTTCTGGAGCTAATCTGTCCGGTCACACTAGTGTGGGTGTCACTTTTGAACATTTTGTATTATCAGATATATGCTCATCTGGAAGACTCTTTAGCTAAGAGCATATTGCAGAACTTTATTTTTCGTTTTGGCTGCACAGAGGCAGAGGACAAAACATTAATTTAGGAAGTTTGACAGATAAAGAAAAAAGATAATATATTAATATGTACATGCTGTGTAAAACTGAAATGTGAGTTTGTTTAATTTTGTTTTGATCAAGTTAAAATAGATTTCTGTTAAATTTTATTATTTGAAGAGAGACACTAAAATTGGTATAGTGGATCTGATGGTTTGCATATAAATAGCAAGGTGTTGCAAGGCGTAATTATAGGTGCCTGTATATTTTTTAAGTGTCAACATGTTGTTCTTTTCACTCTCCTAGATAGAGAATTAACAAAGTGTTAGGCAATTAAAACGGGGCGTGCAAGTTTGTATTGAAGTGATGTATAGGCTCTTATTAAGCAGAGTTCAAACTGTGATACATAGAAGTTGAGTGCCCTGTTAGGCTATCTAGAGGGAGATAAGCCTTTAGAAATATAAGATCAGCTAAACTAACTGGTTAAGATTATAGAGATTTACAGGCTCATATGCACTACTATGCACTATTAATAATATTGTAAGTAACACTATTATAGTTGGTTCACACTAAATTTGTGGAATTATAATATAAGGGGAAAAGGGTGGGGGGTACTGTGATATTTGTTTATAGTTTAATTTTTTATTATTTTTTTGTTTGTTTTTGCTAAGTTTGTGGGTCTTCACGTCAAGGTGCACTTGATTTGTTTCTTTTTTTTCTTCTATCCTTAATGGATAGATTTATCACTCAGGTGAAATTGAGTTCACCCAAAATGCCTGTAAAAGTAAAAGATAAAAGAAGTAAAGTGATAGACACCAGTTTGGATAGCTCAATAGAAACTAATAAAATGGCTTTTAATTCTCAAACACTAATCTCACAGCTAACAGATGTGTTCTCTCCACAATTCGAAGTAATTAAAAAGGAATTAGGGTTTATCTCTGCTGAGTTAGGTACATTATCTTCTGAAGTCAGACAATTTTCGAACAGGTTAACTGAGGCCGAGACTAGGATTTCTGAGGTAGAGGATATATCTCATATTCATAAAGACTTAATTCAGAAACAGGATGCTAAAATTAAAAATATGCAGTTACGCCTGGAGGATCTCGAGGATCATTCCAGGCGTAACAATATTAGGATAGTGGGTCTCCCAGAAACACCAGAGTATGAGGATCTATTAAAATTTACCTCAACCACATTACCACAAATATTAGGGATGCCCTTAGAGTTGTTACCCCTGGCGATAGAACGCGCACATAGGTTGGGCCCAAAGAAATCTCTTGCAGATGGAGTCATGAGGAACTGAATCTGTATTTTTAAATTGTTAAAATTCCAAGATAAAATTGAAATTCTGAAACTATTTTAAAAAAATGATCCTCCTATTTTTGGAAAGAATCGGATTCTGTTGTTCCAGGACTTTTCGTATGAGACTTCCTCTAAAAGGAATCTAATGGCCCCATACTGCTCTCAACTGATAAATAAAGGGGTAAAGGCTCGCCTGGTATATCCAGGCCTTATTATTGTTGAGGACAAAGGTACTAAATACTCTTTTGATGAGCCGGCAGATGTAAAAAAATTTATAGAGACAGGGTAGAAGTGGCAGTCTTCATATAAGGGAAAGATGTCCTATATGGAGTTTTTTCTTTTTCTCTTGTAAGGTGTATCCAGTCCACGGATCATCCATTACTTGTGGGATATTCTCATTCCCAACAGGAAGTTGCAAGAGGACACCCACAGCAGAGCTGTAATATAGCTCCTCCCCTAACTGTCATAGCCAGTCATTCTCTTGCAACTCTCAACAAGCTAGGACGTTGTAGGAGAGAGTGGTTAAATATAGCTAGTTTATTTTCTTCAATCAAAAGTTTGTTATTTTTAAATAGTACCGGAGTTGTGCTATTTTATCTCAGGCAGTAAATAGAAGAAGAATCTGCCTGAGGTTTCTATGATCTTAGCAGGTTGTAACTAAGATCCATTGCTATTCTCACATATGTCTGAGGGGATTACACAGATGAGGTAACTTCAGCGAGAGAATGGCGTGCAGTTTATTCTGCTATCAGGTATGTGCAGTTATAATTTTTTCTAGAGATGGAAAACACTAGAAAATGCTGCTGATACCGGATTAATGTAAGTTAAGCCTGAATACAGTGATTTAATAACGACTGGTATCATGATTACTCCCAGGGGTAATACCCTTATGATATTTACAATATAAAACGTTTGCTGGCATGTTTAATCGTTTTTATATATGCTTTGGTGATAAAACTTTATTGGGGCCTAGTTTTTTCCACATGGCTGGCTTAAATTTTGACTAGAAACAATTTCCACTGTTGTAGTATAAAAGTTACAGTTGGTGCAGTTAAAATTACAAACTGTGACATCCAGCTTCCCTCAAAGGCCCTCTGAATGCTATAGGACATCTCTAAAGTGCCCAAAGGCTTTCCAAAGTCGTTTATTGGGGAAGGTAGGGCCACAGCTTGCTGGGGCAGTTGGTTGTGACTGTTAAAAAACGTCTATTTCGTTTTTTTGATCCGTTTTTTGAACTAAGGGGTTAATCACCCATTTGCAAGTGGGTGCAATGCTCTGTTAGCCTATTATACACACTAAAAATTTCGTTTGATTTACTGCATTTTTTCACTGTTTTTCAAATTCTGACAAAATTTGTTTCTCTTAAAGGCACAGTACCGTTTTTTATATTTGCTTGTTAACTTGATTTAAAGTGTTTTCCAAGCTTGCTAGTCTCATTGCTATTCTGTATAAACATGTCTGACATAGAAGAAACTCCTTGTTTATTATGTTTAAAAGCCATGGTGGAACCCCCTCTTAGAATGTGTACCAAATGTACTGATTTCATTTTATGCAATAAAGATAATTTTCTGTCTTTAAAAAATGTATCACCAGAGGAATCTGACGAGGGGGAAGTTATGCCAACTAACTTTCCCCATGTGTCAGACCCTTTGACTCCCACTTAAGGGACTCACGCTCAAATGGCGCCAAGTACATCTTGGTTTGCCCATAGCGTTTACTTTACAAGACATGGCGGCAGTCATGGATAATATACTGTCAGCGGTATTAGCCAGACTACCTGAACTTAGAGGTAAGCGAGATAGCTCTGGGGTGAGTCAAAATGCAGAGCATGCTGACGCTTTAAGAACCATGTCTGATACTGCCTCACAATATGCAGAAGCTGAGGAAAGAGAGCTTCAATCAGTGGGTGATGTTAATGACTCAGGAAAGATACCTGATTCTTATATTTCTACATTTAAATTTAAGCTTGAACACCTCCGCGTGTTGCTTAGGGAGGTTTTAGCTGCTCTGAATGACTGTGATACCATTGCAGTGCCAGAGAAATTGTGTAGACTGGATAAATACTTTGCAGTGCCGGTGTGTACTGATGTTTTTCCAAATACCTAAAAGGTTTACAGAAATTATTAATAAGGAATGGGATAGACCAGGTGTGCCGTTCTCTTCCCCTCCTATTTTTAGAAAAATGTTTCCAATAGACGCCACCACATGGGACTTATGGCAGACAGTCCCTAAGGTGGAGGGAGCAGTTTCTACTCTAGTAAAGCGTACTACTATCCCTGTCGAGGACAGTTGTGTTTTTGTTTTTTTTTAGATCCAATGGATAAAAAATTAGAGGTTACCTTAAGAAAATATTAATTCAACAAGGTTTTATCCTACAGCCCCTTGCATGCATTGCCCCTGTCACTGCTGCTGCGGCATACTGGTTTGAGTCTCTGGAAGAGGCTTTACAGGTAGCGACTCCATTGGATGACATACTTGGCAAACTTAGAGCACTTAAGCTAGCCAATTCTTTTATTCTGATGCCATTGTTCATTTGACTAAACTAACGGCTAAGAATTCTGGTTTTGCTATACAGGCGCGCAGAGCGCTATGGCTTAGATCATGGTCAGCTGACGTGACTTCAAAATCTAAGCTACTTAACATTCCCTTCAAGGGGCAGACCCTATTCGGGCCTGGTTGAAGGAGATTACTGCTGATATCACTGGAGGAAAAGGTCATGCCCTTCCTCAGGACAGGTCCAAATCTAGGGCCAAACAGTCTAATTTTCATGCCTTTCAAAACTTCAAGGCAGGTGCGGCATCAACTTCCTCTAATAATAAACAAGAGGGAACTTTTGCTCAATCCAAGACAGTCTGGAGACCAAACCTGACATGGAAAAAAGGTAAGCAGGTAAAAAAGCCTGCTGCTGCCTCTAAGACAGCATGAAGGAACGGCCCCCTATCCGGGAACGGATCTAGTAGGGGCAGACTTTCACTCTTTGCCCAGGCGTGGGCAAGAGATGTTCAGGATCCCTGGGCGTTGGAAATTATATCCCAGGGATATCTTCTGGACTTCAAAGCTTCCCCCCCAAAAGGGAGATTTCACCTTTCACAATTATCTGCACACCAGATAAAGAGAGAGGCATTCTTACACTGTGTACGAGTCCTCCTAGTTATGGGAGTGATCCATCCAGTTCCAAAGGAGGAACAGGGACAGGGTTTTTACTCAAATCTGTTTGTGGTTCCCAAAAAAGAGGGAACCTTCAGACCAATTTTGGATCTAAAGATCTGAAACAAATTCCTCAAAGTTCCGTCGTTCAAGATGGAAACTATTCGTACCCTCCTACCACTGATCCAGGAGGGTCAATATATGACTACAGTGGATCTAAAGGATGCTTATCTTCACATTCCGATACACAAAGATCATCATCGGTTTCTCAGGTTTGCCTTTTAAGACAGGCATTACCAGTTGTAGCTCTTCCCTTGGGATTAGCTACAGCCCCAAGAATCTTTACAAAGGTTCTAAGGTCACTTATGGCGGTCCTAAGGCCGCGGGGCATAGCCGTAGCCCCTTATTTAGACGACATCCTGATACAGGCGTCAAACTTCCAAATTGCCAAGTCTCATACGGACGTAGTACTGGCATTTCTGTGGTCGCATGGGTGGAAAGTGAACGAGGAAAAGAGTTCTCTATCCCCACTCACAAGAGTTTCCTTTCTAGGGACTCTGATAGATTCTGTAGAAATGAAAATTCACCTGACGGAGTCCAGGAGTCGGTGGTTCAGTGTATGGAAGTAATCGGCTTAATGGTAGCGGCAATGGACATAGTGCCGTTTGCACGCTTACATCTCAGACCGCAGCAACTATGCATGCTCAGTCAGTGGAGCGGGGATTACACAGATTTGTCCCCTCAACTGAATCTGGACCAAGAGACCAGGGATTCTCTTCTCTGGTGGCTATCTCGGGTCCATCTGTCCAAAGGTATGACCTTTCGCAGGCCAGATTGGACAATTGTTACGACAGATGCCAGCCTTCTAGGTTGGGGTGCAGTCTGGAACTCCCTGAAGGCTCAGGGATCGTGGACTCAGGAGGAGTCTCTCCTTCCATTAAATATTCTGGAACTAAGAGCGATATTCAAGGCTCTTCAGGCTTGGCCTCAGTTAGCAACTCTGAGGTACATCAGATTTCAGTCGGACAACATCACGACTGTAGCTTACATCAACCATCAAGGGGGAACGAGAAGTTCCCTAGAGATGTTAGAAGTTTCAAAAATAATTCGCTGGGCAGAGATTCACTCTTGTCACCTATCAGCTATCCATATCCCAGGTGTAGAGCACTGGGAGGCGGATTTTCTAAGTCATCAGACTTTTCATCCGGGAGAGTGGGAACTCCATCCGGAGGCATTTGCACAACTGATTCATCGTTGGGGCAAACCAGAACTGGATCTCATGGCATCTCGCCAGAACGCCAAGCTTCCGTGTTACGGATCCAGGTCCAGGGATCCCAAGGCGACACTGATAGATGCTCTAGCAGCGCCCTGGTCTTTCAACCTGGCTTATGTGTTTCCACCGTTTCCTCTGCTCCCTCGACTGATTGCCAAGATCAAGCAGGAGAGAGCATCGGTGATTCTGATAGCACCTGCGTGGCCACGCAGGACCTGGTATGCAGATCTAGTGGACATGTCATCCTTTCCACCATGGTCTCTGCCTCTGAAACAGGACCTTCTACTTCAGGGTCCTTTCAACCATCCAAATCTAATTTCTCTGAGGCTGACTGCCTGGAGATTGAACGCTTGATTTTATCAAAGCGTGGCTTCTCCGAGTCAGTTATTGATACCTTAAGACAGGCACGAAAGCCTGTCACCAGGAAAATTTACCATAAGGTATGGCGTAGATAACTTTATTGGTGTGAATCCAAGGGTTACTCATGGAGTAAGGTCAGGATTGCTAGGATATTATCTTTTCTCCAAGAAGGTTTGGAAAAAGGATTGTCAGCTAGTTAAGCGTCTGGCAGATGTTCCAGACGTTCAGGCATTTTGTCAGGCTTTAGTTAGAATCAAGCCTGTGTTTAAACCTGTTGCTCCACCATGGAGCTTAAGCTTGGTTCTTAAGGTTCTTCAAGGAGTTTCGTTTGGACCACTTCATTCCATAGATATCAAGCTATTATCTTGGAAAGTTCTTTTTTTTTGGTAGCTATTTCCTCGGCTCATAGAGTCTCTGAGCTATCTGCCTTACAATGTGATTCTCCTTATCTGATTTTTCATACGGATAAGGTAGTCCTGTGTACCAAACCTGGGTTCTTACCTAAGGTGGTATCTAACAAGAATATCAATCAAGAGATTGTTGTTCCATCCTTGTGTTACACAATTTGGACGTGGTCCGTGCTTTAAAGTTTTACTTACAAGCTACTAAAGATTTTCGTCAAACATCTGCTTTGTTTGTTGTCTACTCTGGACAGAGGAGAGGTCAAAAGGCTTCGGCAACCTCTTTTTCTTTTTGACTAAGAAGCTTAATCCGCTTAGCCTATGAGACTGCTGGACAGCAACCTCCTGAAAGGATTACAGCTCATTCCACTAGAGCTGTGGCTTCCACTTGGGCCTTTAAAAATGAGGCTTCTTTTGATCAGATTTTCAAGGCAACGACTTGGTCTTCGCTTCATATTTTTTCAAAATTTTACAAATTTGATACTTTTGCTTCTTCGGAGGCTATATTTGGGAGAAAGGTTTTACGGGCAGTGGTTCCTTCCATTTAAGTTCCTGCCTTGTCCCTCCCTTCATCCGTGTACTTTAGCTTTGGTATTGGTATCCCACAAGTAATGGATGATCCGTGGACTGGATACACCTTACAAGAGAAAACACAATTTATGCTTACCTGATAAATTTATTTCTCTTGTGGTGTATCCAGTCCACGGCCCGCCCTGTCATTTTAAGGCAGGTCATTTTTAAATTTAAACTACAGTAACCACTGCACCCTATGGTTCCTACTTTCTCGGCTTGTTTTCGGTCGAATGACTGGCTATGACAGTTAGGGGAGGAGCTATATTACAGCTCTGCTGTGGGTGTCCTCTTGCAACTTCCTGTTGGGAATGAGAATATCCCACAAGTAATGGATGATCCGTGGACTGGATACACCACAAGAGAAATAAATTTATCAGGTAAGCATAAATTGTGTTTTTTTCTAAATAATATGGATTATATGTTGATGGAAACAGTGAAGTTGTTATATTGTATTTTTATGCCTTTTTTTTTTTCTCTCCTTCTCCATCTCCGCTTTCCCGCCTGGCGCACCTCAGTGCTCATGTGCTATGGCCTCCCTTCCGGCCCCCCTATGGGATGTGTTGTATTGATTTTTATGGTGGATGAGGGCAGGAATTAAAATTTTATCTTGGAACGTAGGGGGGATAACTTCCCCTGCTAAACGTAAATTAGTAATCAAAACGTTAGCAAGGTATAAACCTGATGTGGTTCTCTTGCAAGAGACCCATCTTAATGAGCAAGAAGCAGCCAAGTTAAAGATAAAGTGGGTAGGGGAGGTCCTCTCTACCTCAGGGACAGCCAGAAAATGCGGGGTTGCTATACTTTTGCACAAAGAATTAGATTATAAGATAATCAATATTGAAGTTGACCAGGCAGCTAGGTTTATTCTTTTACAAATACAAGTGAAAAACTGGAAATTAGTCATATGTAATGTATACGCCCCAAATGAGTTCTCGGTCGACTTTTGGGAAAAGGTGAAATTGAAGTTATTCCCGTTTGTTGCAGAGAATATGATTTTAGGAGGGGATTTTAATGTAACTCTTACCCCAGAGTTAGATAGACTTTAAAAAAAAAATAGAATGACTTATGCTAGATATGCTAAATATTTAAGACAATTTTGTTCAAAACTGAAACTGGTGGATGTCTGGAGGTTTAAAAATCCAGATGTAGAGGCATTCTCATGCGAATCGAAAGCACACCGCACTTTTTCTAGAATAGACTTGTTTTTAATCTCCGAAATATTGTTAATGCAGGAGGTAGAAAGTACAATGGGAGAGATCTGTGTATCAGATCATGCTATAGTCTCTTTATCTCTCTTTTTAGGCAACAAAGAAAGGGGTGAAATTCCTAGATTTGTTTTTCCGTGTCATCTATATACTAACCCTAAATTTGTTAATTTTTAAAAAATAGTATGGCAGCGCTATTATAATGAGAATCTATCTTTTTTTTTTCATAAACCAGAGGTTTTTTGGGAAGCATTCAAAGCTGTTATCCGGGGAGAGATTCAAGCGTATGTGAGTATAGGGAAATAAAAGAATAAAGCACGTGAAAATCAAATTACAAATCAAGTCAAGAACTCCTATAGAAAATACTGTGCACATCCCACAGCAGCTAATTGGGGAAAATATAGAGAGAACAGAAAAGAAAGAGATCTATTATTACAACAAAAATCAGTAGAAGAAGAGACAAAAATCAATTTGCATTTTAGAGGAGTACATGGGTGCTCTGCAAAATATTTGACTAGATTGTCTAAAGTAAGGAAAAAGAGAAATCTTATTCTATCTATTTATGCAGATAAAAGTAGAGTTACCGAGACTAAAGGAATTGTAGAAATCTTTCATAATTACTATCAACAGTTATATAACCGAATCAAAATAGATTACGTAAACCAAGATCTCTTCTGGAATATGATAGAGGTACCTAAGATCGCGGCTGATGATTTAATTGTAATTAATGCCCCAATTACTTCAGTAGAAATCAGTAAAGCAATTGATAACTTAAAATTAAATAAAGCAGCAGGTCCGGATGGAATCCCTGCCTCATATAGGCCAATCTCAGTCTTAAATATAGATTATAAAATTTTAATGTCGATTATTGCATCCAGGTTATCTATCTTTTTACATAAAATTATTCATCCAGATCAAACTGGATTTATGGCAGGTAGAATCTCAAAAAAAAATATTCGTAAATTGGTTAACTTTATGGACTATGTGTGGAATGTAGATAAGAGTAAACAGACGCCGCTATGGCAGGATGCTGCTATCTTGTCTCTGGATACGGTCAAAGCCTTTGACTCGTTCCGGTAGGAGTGGCAAACACTAAGCACGACGCTGGAGCGTCTCGTGGAGGAACCGACAGCTAAACACTAGCCAGAGAAGATCCTGCCTAAACCGTAGACTCCTATTTTGGGGCATTATAGCTCTGCACAGGGAGCAGCTTGAAGTCAGGCGAGCGGAGGTGCCGGAAGCCCCATTACAACCGCACAAAGGCCGGGTGGTACTGGCCCAGACACACACTGAGCCAAGACACATGAAAAAGGAAAAAAGGCGCAACGCACAGGCAAGGTCGGCAAGTTAACAGTCTGCAGGCGCGACTCTGAGTGGTAAACCATAAAAATCTTCATAATTCCGTTTCTATGACCCGTGTGACGGAGCAGCCCTACACCGGATGCGAGGTATCGTGCCTGATGTGGGGAGGATATAAACTAACGGTGAAGTGGTCCGGAGTCGAGGATTAAAAGCCGGGGACAGACACGCAAGTACCAGAGCTGCAAAATCGCAAGTATCATAAGATAAGTGTAATCGTACATAAAGTTGTGTTGCTTGAGGCAGAAAAGCAGTGTGTGTCAGTGGTGAAAAGAGATACCATAGACTCGGTACAGCAAATGGTTTATTGACTAAGAAAGGATGTGTCTCACAAGACAATATTGCAAACATACAGTTTGGTTGCTTGAGGCAGAAAAGCAGTGTGGGTCTGTGGTGAAGAGAGACACTTTGGACTCGGTACAGCAAAAAGTTTATTGACTGTGATAGATCGTGTCTCATACGACAATATTGCAAACAAGGTGGATTTAAAGTGAAAGTGTGC
The DNA here is from genome assembly GCF_027579735.1 of Bombina bombina. Taxonomy (NCBI): domain Eukaryota; kingdom Metazoa; phylum Chordata; class Amphibia; order Anura; family Bombinatoridae; genus Bombina; species Bombina bombina. The sequence goes on along the minus strand of NC_069503.1, from coordinate 228,293,311 downwards.
AGTACAGAAAGAATGTTTATATATAGGCACAGCACACACTGAACTTTCTTTGTGGAACTAACGAATAGTTACGCCCTAGAGCGGGTGCAAATTCTTGCAGAGCATGAAGGTCTGGTAAAGGCCAGATAGTAGCTACACAGAGAACTGTGAACCAGCACTGCGAAATATTAAAGGTGGAAGAAAAGGGAAAAGTAAAAGCAGTAAAAGCAGGACATTACGCTTAAAAAGTGTGGACGCTACTTATGGACTTTTTTCTTTTTTCCCTTTTTGAGGACACGTTTAAAAAGTGATTTATTTATATTCACCTGTCAGTTTTTTTTTTCTATTTCCCTTTTTTTTTTTTTTTTTTTTTTTTTCTCTCTGTCTTTTCTTTGTTTCTCAGGAAATGAAGCTGGTAATAATGTAATATGTCAGTTTGCAAAAAGGCCTTATATGAATGGTTGTACAAGGGAATATTATTTACATCATGTGGGGCGTGTAGTATAGCCAGGCAAATAGAAAATTTTACTCCCATAACAGGATAGAAGAGGATTAAAAACTGATCTTTGGCTTTTCTACAGAAAAAACAGTAGCCAAAGGCAATAAAGCCAGAAAGCAGATCTAACAATTAGAATACTTAAAAACACAGGTGAAAAGTATAAAGGAGCAAAACCCTTAAGTGGCTAAAAGTGGGTATTACATATTCTAGATAACACATGATAAGGTTGGCCCTCTAAAGGGAGGGGACAACCATTAAGCGCACACAAGTATTAAAGGTTCTGAGTCACAGAAGCGTTGATTAAGAAAAGAGCACTAATTCAGGCACAATCTTAAAGGGTAGGGCCAAAGACACGCAGAAGGGGTTGGGATAATTGGGGGCACAAAGCACTTAAGCATATAGGTTAAGAGACAAAACCATTTCTCTACCCCAAGTAATATTAAGGCCAAGTGAGGTTAAAGTATAGTAAAGGAGGAATATCACAGAAGTAGAAGGAAAATAGTAGAGGCACATACCCATTCTTATCCACGTTTTTTTTTTTTTTTTTTTTTTACACTTCCTTTTATGGATAAGTACATCACGAATATGAGAAACAGATCCCCTAATATGCCGGTCAAGAAAATTGGTTAACTTTATGGACTATGTGTGGAATGTAGATAAGAGTAAACAGACGCCGCTATGGCAGGATGCTGCTATCTTGTCTCTGGATGCGGTCAAAGCCTTTGACTCGTTCCGGTAGGAGTGGCAAACACTAAGCACGACGCTGGAGCATCTCGTGGAGGAACCGACAGCTAAACACTAGCCAGAGAAGATCCTGCCTAAACCGTAGACTCCTATTTTGGGGCATTATAGCTCTGCACAGGGAGCAGCTTGAAGTCAGGCGAGCGGAGGTGCCGGAAGCCCCATTACAACCGCACAAAGGCCGGGTGGTACTGGCCCAGACACACACTGAGCCAAGACACATGAAAAAGGAAAAAAGGCGCAACGCACAGGCAAGGTCGGCAAGTTAACAGTCTGCAGGCGCGACTCTGAGTGGTAAACCATAAAAATCTTCATAATTCCGTTTCTATGACCCGTGTGACGGAGCAGCCCTACACCGGATGCGAGGTATCGTGCCTGATGTGGGGAGGATATAAACTAACGGTGAAGTGGTCCGGAGTCGAGGATTAAAAGCCGGGGACAGACACGCAAGTACCAGAGCTGCAAAATCGCAAGTATCATAAGATAAGTGTAATCGTACATAAAGTTGTGTTGCTTGAGGCAGAAAAGCAGTGTGTGTCAGTGGTGAAAAGAGATACCATAGACTCGGTACAGCAAATGGTTTATTGACTAAGAAAGGATGTGTCTCACAAGACAATATTGCAAACATACAGTTTGGTTGCTTGAGGCAGAAAAGCAGTGTGGGTCTGTGGTGAAGAGAGACACTTTGGACTCGGTACAGCAAAAAGTTTATTGACTGTGATAGATCATGTCTCATACGACAATATTGCAAACAAGGTGGATTTAAAGTGAAAGTGTGCAGTACAGAAAGAATGTTTATATATAGGCACAGCACACACTGAACTTTCTTTGTGGAACTAACGAATAGTTACGCCCTAGAGCGGGCGCAAATTCTTGCAGAGCATGAAGGTCTGGTAAAGGCCAGATAGTAGCTACACAGAGAACTGTGAACCAGCACTGCGAAATATTAAAGGTGGAAGAAAAGGGAAAAGTAAAAGCAGTAAAAGCAGGACATTACGCTTAAAAAGTGTGGACGCTACTTATGGACTTTTTTCTTTTTTCCCTTTTTGAGGACACGTTTAAAAAGTGATTTATTTATATTCACCTGTCAGTTTTTTTTTTCTATTTCCCTTTTTTTTTTTTTTTTTTTTTTTCTCTCTGTCTTTTCTTTGTTTCTCAGGAAATGAAGCTGGTAATAATGTAATATGTCAGTTTGCAAAAAGGCCTTATATGAATGGTTGTACAAGGGAATATTATTTACATCATGTGGGGCGTGTAGTATAGCCAGGCAAATAGAAAATTTTACTCCCATAACAGGATAGAAGAGGATTAAAAACTGATCTTTGGCTTTTCTACAGAAAAAACAGTAGCCAAAGGCAATAAAGCCAGAAAGCAGATCTAACAATTAGAATACTTAAAAACACAGGTGAAAAGTATAAAGGAGCAAAACCCTTAAGTGGCTAAAAGTGGGTATTACATATTCTAGATAACACATGATAAGGTTGGCCCTCTAAAGGGAGGGGACAACCATTAAGCGCACACAAGTATTAAAGGTTCTGAGTCACAGAACCGTTGATTAAGAAAAGAGCACTAATTCAGGCACAATCTTAAAGGGTAGGGCCAAAGACACGCAGAAGGGGTTGGGATAATTGGGGGCACAAAGCACTTAAGCATATAGGTTAAGAGACAAAACCATTTCTCTACCCCAAGTAATATTAAGGCCAAGTGAGGTTAAAGTATAGTAAAGGAGGAATATCACAGAAGTAGAAGGAAAATAGTAGAGGCACATACCCATTCTTATCCACGTTTTTTTTTTTGTTTTTTTTTACACTTCCTTTTATGGATAAGTACATCACGAATATGAGAAACAGATCCCCTAATATGCCGGTCAAGAAAGACAAAAAGTTGAAAGCTTTGCAGGAAAGCAGCACAGAAATAGATCCAGAGAGCCCAGGAAAAAAAATTGAGACACAGTTAACAATAAATCAACTTGCTGATTTAATTCTACCGCAATTTGAGATAATCAAAAGAGAGATAGCGGATCTTTCTCAAGAGGTGAAGCAATTTGCGGTCAGAATGAGAGAAGTTGAAGATAGGGTCTCAGACCTAGAGGATAAAATGTACAATCAGGAAACAAATATGAATCTATACACTGATAAAATTAAAACGTTGCAGTCCAAGGTAGATGACCTTGAGGACAGGTCACGGCGCAGCAACGTGCGAATAGTGGGACTCCCAGAAACAAAGGAGTATACGGATCTATTAAGGTTTGGGGAGATAATTCTGCCTAGCCTGCTAGGGATACAGTTAGGCAATACAAAATTACAAGTCGAAAGAGCACACAGAATAGGGAATAGCAAAGAGTCCATAGATGGTAATGTACGCCCACGAATGGTATTGATCAAATATTTAAATTTTCAGGATAAGTTTAATGTGATGAGCCACTATAGAAGAGCACAACCTTTCATGATTGAGAACAAACAGGTACACCTGTTCCAAGATTTCTCTCAAGAGACATCCACCAGGCGTAGGGCAATGGCGCCCTTCTGTACAGCACTGATTAAAGCAGGGCTGAAGGCAAACATGAGGTATCCAGCCAAAATAACGGTACTAAGTATGGAGGGCACCATTGCTTTAAACTCGGAACGAAGCAAAAGCCTTTTGCGAGGAAAATAATATTGCAGTGTAAAATTTAATTCAGCACAGTATACTGATTGAAACAATATTATCAATTAAATGTATAAAAATAACATTATAACAGAAGTTTTGGGTATGTATAGGAGGGAACTTCCCCCCCCTTTTTTTTTTTTTTTTTTTGTTGTTCTCTTCCCTCTCACGCTCCTCCCCTCCTCCCTCTGGGTTGGTTTCTCTCCTCTCTTCTTACCCGTCCGGGTGTCTCCTGCCCCCTTTTTAAGTCAAAATATACAACTTAGGTAAGGAATGAATGCTACACCTAATACACTAAGTCTATTATCATGGAATGTGGGAGGGATAACCTCCCCGGCTAAACGTAAAAATGTTTTAAAAATGCTTAAAAAAGGTAAACCTGACATCATATGCCTACAGGAATTACACCTGAAAAGACCAGAGATAGAGAAATTAAAGACAAATTGGATTACGGAGATAATTGCCACACCGTGTAATAAACGCAAAAGGGGGGTAGCGATACTCTTCAATAAAAATCTGAGTTACAGTATATTAAAGCAAGAAGTAGATCCGGATGGGAGATATTTGATAGCACAAATTAAGTCAGGGAATGAGATATGGACCATATGTAATATATACGGCCCTAACGGTCTAGATAAGGGTTTCTGGCAAAAGATAAAACAAAAAGTAACACCATATCTGGGACAAAATCTGATAATTGCGGGGGATATGAACATGACATTATACCCTGGTATAGATAAATTTAAAATCAGAAGTAAACAGGCAAATCACAGGGAAGCAAAGTATCTGAGACATTTTGTTAAGACACTAAAAATAAATGACATTTGGCGGCTGCAACATCCGGACGAACGAACATTCACATGTGAATCTAAGGCACACAGAAACTTCTCACGTATTGACATGTTCTTAGTAGAAGAACAATTACTCAAACTAGAATTAAAAACAAGCATAGCAGATATAATATTGTCAGATCACGCAATAATTTCACTCAAGATTTCAACCACATCTAGACCCAGCAAAAATAAAAACACATTCCATTACCCAGGGTTTATGTATAACAACCCACATTTTGTAAATTGGCTGCAGAAAACGTGGCAAGAATATCTTACGAATAATAAGGAATATATGAATAGAACGGAAATCCTGTGGGAGGCAGGCAAGGCTGTCCTCAGAGGGGAGGTAAAGGCGCATATGGTGTTGCTGACCCGCAAATATAAGGCTAGGGAGATGCAACTGGCTAACCAGCTCAGAAATGCATTTGAGCAGTATAAAGGAAACCCAAATGAAGATACATGGGGCAGTTATATATCTAAAAAAGCGGAGCGAGATAACTTTCTCAAAGAAAAATGGGTTAGAGAAGACGTAAAAGCAAGGGCGGTCTATCAAGGACAACAAGGTATAAATGCTAAACATCTTGCTAAGTTAATCAAATTTCGCAGTAAGAAGAATATAATAACAACAATCAGAATAGGGGACAGAGTGTTAAATTCCTCTTCAGAAATAAGGCAGGCATTTTTTACATATTACTCAAATCTCTATTCCAAACAGCAGATAAATCAGGAGGAGAAAGAGAAATTTTGGCAAGGGATTAAGTTACCCCAAATAACAAGAGAGGCACTGCTCAAAATAAATACACCAATCACAGAGACAGAAGTTGTAAAAATTATCAAAAAACTCAAAGTAGGGAAAGCGGCAGGGCCAGATGGTCTTCCTGCAGAGTTCTATAAGTCAACAGTAGAACTGGTGACCCCGATACTTATCAAGCTATATAATGAATATTATATGAACAAGGGGATGAACTCGCGATATTTTGCAGATTCAGTTATCACGTTAATCCACAAGAAAGGTAAAGATCCAGAGGACCTAGCCTCATATCGTCCAATCTCATTGTTAAACCAAGATTATAAGATTTTAACGGCGGTTATCGCAGAGAGATTGAAAAGAATTATAGGGGAACTAATACACCCCGATCAGGCAGGCTTCATACCAGGGAGAAACGCAGTACGAAATATGCGAAGAGTCCTAACAATGCTAGATTACTACAATTATATAGGTAAGGGGGGGGGGGACGGCGGGTCCCATGCGATGGAGTTGGGGATCTTGCAGTCATCACAATTGATGCAGAGAAGGCCTTTGACTCCATCGTATGGGACCATCTGTTTTCAGCCCTGGAAAAGTTTGGGTTTTCAGGAAATATTATACAGCTGATAGAGTCAATATACAACAAACCAAGATCACAATTACTAGTAAATGGGGAATTATCACAGTATATAACGCTCGGAAAGGGTACGCGGCAGGGGTGTCCACTATCACCCTTGTTGTTTGACTTAGCGCTGGAGCCCCTAGCAATTTATATCAGGCAGAAAGTACAAGCGGTGGAAATAGGTAGCCAAAAAATGACGATATCTTTATATGCTGACGACATATTATTGTTTTTAAAAGATACTGTTAGTAGTATCCCTTTGGTGATGGGAATTATAGGCAATTTTAGTTCCTTTACAGGATACAAAATTAACCCTAATAAATCAGAACTCATGTGGGTGGAAAAAAACAGATATAGTCGAAATTGTATATTCAAGGAAGTAAATTATATTAATTATCTGGGAATTAGAATAAGCAGGGACCCCAGAGAATGGTACCAGTTAAACTACAGAGATATTTTTGATAATATACAACTAGATTTAGACAAATGGAACATGTACTATCTATCCCTATCCGCTAGGGTTATGCTGTTAAAAACAATCTTCTTTCCAAAAATACTGTTTTTGATGCAAAATCTTCCCATTTTTATTTCTATAAAGGATCTGGATAAATATAACAGGGCATGTGGAAGGTTTATTTGGGGGAAGAAGAAAGGGCGTATGTCAATGGAAAAATTAATACAAAATAAGCAAGTAGGGGGATTTGCCTTACCAAGTATCAAATATTACAATATTGTTACCCTAGTAAAGTTTGGCCTTGACTGGCTCACAGAATCAAACTATGTCACATATTATAAGTTGGAAGCAGAAATGGTTAAACCATTCAATTTAAAAGCCATATTACACTGCCCACACAAGAAGTTACCAAGTAATATCAGCAATTTACTAACATGTTCAAATGTAGTGCTTGCATGGCAGAAGTATTGTAAAATCTTAAGACAAAATTACCAGGTCTCTAAAATATTACCAATAATCGGGTGCGTGGATTTTCAACCAGGGTTTCAGAATATAGTATTCCAGGAATGGCAGGAAAAAGGTATTAAAGAATTTGTACAACTAAAGATGTTGGATAACACCGGGATTAAAACATATGAAAATTTAGCAACAGAATATAGACTCCCGGCGAAGAATTTTTTTGCATACCTACAAACTCGCCACTACATAGAAACAAAAAACAGTGAACATGGGACGGACTGGGGGCAAGAGTTTATGGAGGCAGGTTTAAAAATATATAAGGCAGGCTTTAGATCAATATCATACTGGTACCAGCAGATACTGAAAAATATAGGACAACAACATATAAATAAACTGAAACACCAATTCATGAAATATTTTGGTAATATACAAGAAGAGGACATAACAAGTAGTATTAAAAGAGTAGAAGAGACCACAGACAGGGTCAATCTGAGAGAATCACAACGCAAGTTAATAAATAACTATTACTTAACACCGGAAAGAATGAGTAAATGGGTAACCACACAACAAAATGTGTGCCATAAATGCAGTGAAGATAGGGCTAATATATTACATTGCCTTTGGAGTTGCCCCAAGGTACAACAATACTGGTTAAAGGTACAATTTTGGGTTAATAAATATCTCAGTGACAAGGTGGTACTAGACTCCGCAGCAATATTTTTTTTGTGCCATAAGGAGAAAGTTGGGGACAGGCAACTACTGAATATTGTGATTTTACTTGCACGCAATGTAATATTTAAGACATGGAAAAATAAACAAGCTCCCAGTTTAAGTGAACTAGTTAACAACATAAAGTTACAGATGATTATTGAAAGACACAACTTGAGAGTGGATGCCCGAAAAACATTTATAAAATTTTTCAAGAAATGGAAGAAGTATATTTGTTCATGGCCAATAGAGCAACAAATACAATTTACAGAGCCACTTAGAAATACGGTTCCATTTATTGAATTAATTGCAGCAGAAGTATTACCTATACAATGGCTAAACTAAACAGAATAATCATGGAAATATATGGCAGGCGGGTGGATGGGGGGGGGGCCCGGGGGGGATGGGGGGAGGGAGAGAGAGTAACAAAAAAAAAAATTTTCCCTTGTGTTTTTTTTTTTTTTTTTCTCTTCTGTTGTCGTTGTTGTTGTGTGTGGTTATTTTTAGGATTGGGGAAGTTCCACAAAAAGAAGGGAAGGAAAGAAATAAAGAAGGGAGTAAAGAAAGATAAGATTTATTTTTCACTGAGGTATTGCAATTTTTGGGTGAATAGGATGCGATTAGTGGAAAAATATTAAGATACACTGTTCATCAAAATTGTAAAGGTAAACTAATTGCGGTGTAAATTTTGTTGGTATTTGTATATCTGGTATCGATGATATGGTATTTCAAACAATAGAAAATGGAAAATTGAGCCATGGAAATCTAGAGAGAGAGATAGAGATATGGACTATTAATCGTCCTGGGAGAACCAGAGACTTGTAAATGTAATTTTTTTTTTGTTTGTTTTTTTCCTTTTTGCAATGTGTTAAAAAGTCTAAGCTGGAGAAGTTCATGACTCTGTACCCTCTCTCTGTTTGTTGTACTTTTTCTTTTTTGTATGCTCAAAATAAAAATATTAAAAAAAAAAAAAAAAAAAAAGCCTTTGACTCGATTGTATGGGAATATCTATTTCAAGCATTATATCAGTTCGGGTTTAAAGGCGAATTTGTACAATTTATAGGTAAAATATATCATAATCCTATCTCTTTTATTTTGATCAATGGGACGTTATCTCCTAAAATAATACTCCAAAGAGGGACCAGACAGGGATGTCCCTTATCCCCGTTACTTTTTAATATTGCGTTGGAGCCATTAGCAATACAGTTTAGAAAGATTCTATCGGGAATCTCATTGGGCACTCAGTCTCTTAAAATCATGTTATACGCAGATGATGTATTATTATTTTTAGCAAATACATAACAATCTATCCCGTTGATACTACATAAGCTGAAAATTTTTAGCTCCTTTTATGGGTATAAGATAAATTTGGAAAAGAGTGAATTAATGGGGCTAAATAACATTCAGACTAGAGTACCCAACAGCCCATTTAAACAAGTTGACGCTATTAAATATCTGGGCTTGCTCCTGCATAGAAATCCTAGTCGCTGGTATAAAGCTAATTATGAGCCACTATTTCAAAAAATTATTGCAGATTTACAGGTGTGGGCAGTATTTCCACTTTCGTTGACAGCGCGTGTCAATCTAATTAAAGCCATTATTTTTCCGCGTTTGTTGTATCCATTGCAGAATCTTCCGTTATTTATTTTAAATAAGGATGTGAAACTAATTAATGCTGTCTTTTCCAAATTTATTTGGAATAATAAAAAGTCTCGAATTGGCTTGGAAAGATTAATGCAAAAGGTAGACGCAGCCGGATTAGCGTTGCCCAATATCAAATTTTATCATTTAGCTGCATTGGTAAAAATAGCGATAGATTGGATTGCAGGATCCAGTATAGTATCATCTCAAGAAATAGATTCTTTTCTAATTGCGCCATCCTCTTTAAAAGCTATTATACATTCCCCAGTACAGAAGTTGCCACAGAATATTAGTTGTCTTTTTTCGATTAAAAATATTGTTTCTGCCTGGCATAAATGTTGCTATTTGTTAGGTCTGGATTTCTCCTTTTCTGAGTTTTTACCTATTGTAGGTAATCCGAGTTTTCTACCAGGACTTTACCAAAAAACATTCAGAGATTGGGCAGGAAGAGGCTTACTCTATGTAAAACAAGTCCTGGATGAAGGTGGTCATATGATATCAGCAGATGAGATTTTTAGTAAATTCGGGATTAATAGGGCTGATTTATTTGCGTATTTTCAAATACGGCACTTTGTGGTAGGACAGAAGTGGCGTATTACGCCCATAATGATTTGGGCAGATATTAAGGTATGTGTACAAAAATTTATTGCAGGAGATGCGTCGATTTCACTGATGTATGACATCTTGTTGAGTAAACAGAGCCAGCTTATCTTGGACAAGCTATGTAAGGCATGGGCATTTATATCTCCTTCAGTAGAGATTGACTCATTTAATCAGAGTTTTGAGGCCATGGGTAAATGTAAGATACCCATAACTTGGAAAGAATCGCACATGAAGTTGATTAACAATTTCTATCTATCACCGTGGAAAATATCTAAATTTTATTCGACTACAGTGGATCTATGTCCGCGATGTGCACATGGTAAGGCAGATCTACTTCATATGTTTTGGACATGTCCTAAGGTCAGACAATTATGGCTGAAAATTATTTTTTGGTTCAATAAATTATACAAAGTAACAATAGCACTTGATGGTAAAGATGTTATCTTTCTTTTTTCATCAAATGATAGGATTAATTGTAATACTATAAATAGACTAAACACAATTATATTAGCTGTTAGACATTGTATTCTGAAAAATTGGAAAGCCAAGAGTGTTCCTGGTCTAGCTATGGTCTTTAAAACATTACAAGACCATTTAGTGTTTGAATCATATCATCTTCATGATGCTACTGAGAAACAAACGCAGAAATTTCTGTGGAAATGGTCGCCGGTTATTTAATCATACTCTATTCCGTTGCAAAAGATAATTCTTGCCCCTTTTCTTTCAACAGTGAGTTTTGCAGAGTTGACGTTATTAAATGTATTCCCGCATACTTGGCTAGAGTGACATAATGGTGGACGACGTGGTGGGAGTATTGGGGTAGCATGGGGGGGAGACATGGGGGGGGGTGAGAGAGAGAGAACTCCAATTATATATTCTTTTTTTTTTTTTCTCTCTTTTATGTATCGCGGTAATTGCAAGCTAAGTAGAGACTAAGATTATTTTTTATTTCTTCTCAAATTTATTTGTATTGTATTGATGGTAGATTTATATATATATATATATATATTTTTTTATTTATTTATTTTATTTTATTTTTTTTCTGTTGTTTTGTTAATATGTGATGATGTTATATATAATGTAAAAACAATAAAAAATTAATGCAAAAAAAAAAAAATGGTGCACAGAGTAGGTCAGCTCTGGTAGGACTGTACTGCAAGTAAAGCTGGTGCACATAGTAGGTCATCTCTGGTAGGATTGTAGTGCAAGTAAAGCTGGTGCACAGAGTAGGTCAGCTCTGGTAGGACAGTAGTGCAGGTAAAGCTGGTGCACAGAGTAGGTCAGCTCTGGTAGGACTGTAGTGCAAGTGAAGCTGGTGCACAGAGTAGATCAGCTCTGGTAGGATTCTAGTGCAGGTAAAGCTAGTGCACAGAGTAGGTCAGCTCTAGTAGAACTGTAATGCAAGTAAAGCTTGTGCACAGAGTAGGTCAGCTCTGGTAGGACTGTAATGCAAGTAAAGCTGGTGCACAGAGTAGGTCAGCTCTGGTAGGACTGTAGTGCAAGTAAAGCTGGTGCACAGAGTAGATCAACTTTGGTAGGACAGTAGTGCAGATAAAGCTGGTGCACAGAGTAGGTCAGCTCTGGTAGGACTGTAGTGCAAGTGAAGCTGGTGCACAGAGTAGATCAGCTCTGGTAGGATTCTACTGCAGGTAAAGCTGGTGCACAGAGCAGGTCAGCTCTGGTAGGACTGCAGTGCAGATAAATCTGGTGCACACAGTAGGTCAGCTCTGGTAGGACTGCAGTGCAAGTGAAACTGGTGCACAGAGTAGGTCAGCTCTGGTAGGACTGCAGTGCAGGTGCAGCTGGTGCATCAAGTAGGTCAGCTCTGGTAGGACTGCAGTGCATGTAAAGCTAGTGCACAGAGTAGGTCAGCTCTGGTAGGATAGTAGTGCCGGTAAAGCTGGTGTACAGAGTAGGTCAGCTCTGGTAGGACTGCAGTGCAGGTGAAGCTGGTGCACCGAGTAGGTCAGCTCTGGTAGGACTGCAGTGCAGGTGCAGCTGGTGCATCAAGTAGGTCAGCTCTGGTAGGACTGTAGTGCATGTAAAGCTAGTGCACAGAGTAGGTTAGCTCTGGTAGGATAGTAGTGCCGGTAAAGCTGGTGCACAGAGTAGGTCAGCTCTGGTAGGACTGCAGTGCAGGTGAAGCTGGTGCACCGAGTAGGTCAGCTCTGGTAGAACTGCAGTGCAGGTAAAGCTGATGCACAGAGTAGGTCAGCTCTAGTAGAACTGTAATGCAAGTAAAGCTTGTGCACAGAGTAGGTCAGCTCTGGTAGGACTGTAATGCAAGTAAAGCTGGTGCACAGAGTAGGTCAGCTCTGGTAGGACTGTAGTGCAAGTAAAGCTGGTGCACAGAGTAGGTCAGCTCTGGTAGGACAGTAGTGCAGGTAACGCCGGTGCACAGAGTAGGTCAGCTCTGGTAGGACTGTAGTGCAAGTAAAGCTGGTGCACAGAGTAGGTCAGCTCTAGTAGGACTGCAGTGCAGGTAAAGCTGGTGCACAGAGTAGGTCAGCTCTGGTAGGACTGTAGTGCAAGTGAAGCTGGTGCACAGAGTAGATCAGCTCTGGTAGGATTCTAGTGCATGTAAAGCTGGAGCACAGAGTAGGTCAGCTCTGGTAGGACTGCAGTGCAGGTGAAGCTGGTGCACAGAGTAGGTCTGCTCTGGTAGGACTGCAGTGCAGATAAAGCTGGTGCACACAGTAGGTCAGCTCTGGTAGGACTGCAGTGTAAGTGAAACTGGTGCACAGAGTAGGTCAGCTCTGGGAGGACTGCAGTGCAGATGAAGCTGGTGCACCAAGTAGGTCAGCTCTGGTAGGACTGTAGTGCATGTAAAGCTAGTGCACAGAGTAGGTCAGCTCTGGTAGGATAGCAGTGCCGGTAAAGCTGGTGCACAGAGTAGGTAAGCTCTGGTAGGACTGCAGTGCAAGTGAAACTGGTGCACAGAGTAGGTCAGCTCTGTTAGGACTGCAGTGCAGGTGAAGCTGGTGCACCGAGTAGGTCAGCTCTGGTAGGACTGCAGTGCAGGTAAAGCTGATGCACAGAGTAGGTCAGTATTGGTAGGACTGCAGTGCAGGTGAAACTGGTGCACAGGGTAGGTCAGCTCTGCTAGGGCTGAAGTGCAGGAGAAGCTGATACACAGAGTTGGTCAGCTCTGGTAGGATTGCCGTGCAGGTGAATCTGGTGCACAGAGTAGGTCAGCTCTGGTAGGACTGCAGTGCAGGTGAAGCTGGTGCACAGAGTAGGTCAGCTCTGGTAGGACTTAGGTGCAGGGGGAAGCTGGTGCATAGAGTAGGTTAGCTCTAGTAGAACTGTAATGCAAGTAAAGCTTGTGCACAGAGTAGGTCAGCTCTGGTAGGACTGTAATGCAAGTAAAGCTGGTGCACAGAGTAGGTCAGCTCTGGTAGGACTGTAGTGCAAGTAAAGCTGGTGCACAGAGTAGGTCAGCTCTGGTAGGACAGTAGTGCAGGTAAAGCTGGTGCACAGAGTAGGTCAGCTCTGGTAGGATTCTAGTGCATGTAAAGCTGGAGCACAGAGTAGGTCAGCTCTGGTAGGACTGCAGTGCAGGTGAAGCTGGTGCACAGAGTAGGTCTGCTCTGGTAGGACTGCAGTGCAGATAAAGCTGGTGCACACAGTAGGTCAGCTCTGGTAGGACTGCAGTGTAAGTGAAACTGGTGCACAGAGTAGGTCAGCTCTGGTAGGACTGCAGTGCAGATGAAGCTGGTGCACCAAGTAGGTCAGCTCTGGTAGGACTGTAGTGCATGTAAAGCTAGTGCACAGAGTAGGTCAGCTCTGGTAGGATAGCAGTGCCGGTAAAGCTGGTGCACAGAGTAGGTAAGCTCTGGTAGGACTGCAGTGCAAGTGAAACTGGTGCACAGAGTAGGTCAGCTCTGTTAGGACTGCAGTGCAGGTGAAGCTGGTGCACCAAGTAGGTCAGCTCTGGTAGGACTGCAGTGCAGGTAAAGCTGATGCACAGAGTAGGTCAGTATTGGTAGGACTGCAGTGCAGGTGAAACTGGTGCACAGGGTAGGTCAGCTCTGCTAGGGCTGAAGTGCAGGAGAAGCTGATACACAAAGTTGGTCAGCTCTGGTAGGATTGCCGTGCAGGTGAATCTGGTGCACAGAGTAGGTCAGCTCTGGTAGGACTGCAGTGCAGGTGAAGCTGGTGCACAGAGTAGGTCAGCTCTGGTTGGACTTTCGCGGTAATTGCAAGCTAAGTAGAGACTAAGATTATTATTTTTTTCTTCTCAAATTTATTTGTATTGTATTGATGGTAGATTTATATATATATATATATATATTTTTTTTTATTTATTTATTTTATTTTATTTTTTTTTCTGTTGTTTTGTTAATATGTGATGATGTTATATATAATGTAAAAACAATAAAAAATTATTGCAAAAAAAAAAATGGTGCACAGAGTAGGTCAGCTCTGGTAGGACTGTACTGCAAGTAAAGCTTGTGCACAGAGTAGGTCAGCTCTGGTAGGAGAGTAATGCAAGTAAAGCTGGTGCACAGAGTAGGTCAGCTCTGGTAGGACTGTAGTGCAAGTAAAGCTGGTGCACAGAGTAGATCAACTCTGGTAGGACAGTAGTGCAGATAAAGCTGGTGCACAGAGTAGGTCAGCTCTGGTAGGACTGTAGTGCAAGTGAAGCTGGTGCACAGAGTAGATCAGCTCTGGTAGGATTCTAGTGCAGGTAAAGCTGGTGCACAGAGTAGGTCAGCTCTAGTAGAACTGTAATGCAAGTAAAGCTTGTGCACAGAGTAGGTCAGCTCTGGTAGGACTGTAATGCAAGTAAAGCTGGTGCACAGAGTAGGTCAGCTCTGGTAGGACTGTAGTGCAAGTAAAGCTGGTGCACAGAGTAGGTCAACTCTGGTAGGACAGTAGTGCAGATAAAGCTGGTGCACAGAGTAGGTCAGCTCTGGTAGGACTGTAGTGCAAGTGAAGCTGGTGCACAGAGTAGATCAGCTCTGGTAGGATTCTAGTGCAGGTAAAGCTGGTGCACAGAGCAGGTCAGCTCTGGTAGGACTGCAGTGCAGATAAATCTGGTGCACACAGTAGGTCAGCTCTGGTAGGACTGCAGTGCAAGTGAAACTGGTGCACAGAGTAGGTCAGCTCTGGTAGGACTGCAGTGCAGGTGCAGCTGGTGCATCAAGTAGGTCAGCTCTGGTAGGACTGCAGTGCATGTAAAGCTAGTGCACAGAGTAGGTTAGCTCTGGTAGGATAGTAGTGCCGGTAAAGCTGGTGCACAGAGTAGGTCAGCTCTGGTAGGACTGCAGTGCAGGTGAAGCTGGTGCACTGAGTAGGTCAGCTCTGGTAGGACTGCAGTGCAGGTAAAGCTGATGCACAGAGTAGGTCAGCTCTAGTAGAACTGTAATGCAAGTAAAGCTTGTGCACAGAGTAGGTCAGCTCTGGTAGGACTGTAATGCAAGTAAAGCTGGTGCACAGAGTAGGTCAGCTCTGGTAGGACTGTAGTGCAAGTAAAGCTGGTGCACAGAGTAGGTCAGCTCTGGTAGGACAGTAGTGCAGGTAACGCCGGTGCACAGAGTAGGTCAGCTCTGGTAGGACTGTAGTGCAAGTAAAGCTGGTGCACAGAGTAGGTCAGCTCTAGTAGGACTGCAGTGCAGGTAAAGCTGGTGCACAGAGTAGGTCAGCTCTGGTAGGACTGTAGTGCAAGTGAAGCTGGTGCACAGAGTAGATCAGCTCTGGTAGGATTCTAGTGCATGTAAAGCTGGAGCACAGAGTAGGTCAGCTCTGGTAGGACTGCAGTGCAGGTGAAGCTGGTGCACAGAGTAGGTCTGCTCTGGTAGGACTGCAGTGCAGATAAAGCTGGTGCACACAGTAGGTCAGCTCTGGTAGGACTGCAGTGTAAGTGAAACTGGTGCACAGAGTAGGTCAGCTCTGGTAGGACTGCAGTGTAAATGAAGCTGGTGCACCAAGTAGGTCAGCTCTGGTAGGACTGTAGTGCATGTAAAGCTAGTGCACAGAGTAGGTCAGCTCTGGTAGGATAGCAGTGCCGGTAAAGCTGGTGCACAGAGTAGGTAAGCTCTGGTAGGACTGCAGTGCAAGTGAAACTGGTGCACAGAGTAGGTCAGCTCTGTTAGGACTGCAGTGCAGGTGAAGCTGGTGCACCGAGTAGGTCAGCTCTGGTAGGACTGCAGTGCAGGTAAAGCTGATGCACAGAGTAGGTCAGTATTGGTAGGACTGCAGTGCAGGTGAAACTGGTGCACAGGGTAGGTCAGCTCTGCTAGGGCTGAAGTGCAGGAGAAGCTGATACACAGAGTTGGTCAGCTCTGGTAGGATTGCCGTGCAGGTGAATCTGGTGCACAGAGTAGGTCAGCTCTGGTAGGACTGCAGTGCAGGTGAAGCTGGTGCACAGAGTAGGTCAGCTCTGGTTGGACTTTAGTGCAGGTGAAGCTTATGCACAGAGTAGGTCAGCTCTGGTAGGACTGTAGTGCAGGTGAAGCTGGTGCACAGAGTAGGTCAGCTCTGGAGGACTGTAGTGCAGATGAAGCTGGTGCACAGAGTAGGTCATCTCTTGTAGGACTGCAGTGCAGGTAAAGCTGGTGCACAGAGTAGGTCAGCTCTGGTAGGACTGCAGTGCAGATAAAGCTGGTGCACAGAGTAGGTAAGCTCCGATAGGACTGCAGTGCAGGTAAAGTTGATGCACAGAGTAGGTCAGCTCTGGTAGGACTGCACTGCAGATAAATCTGGTGTTCAGAATAGGTCAGCTCTGGTAGGAATAAAGTGCAGGTGATGTTGGTGTACAGAGTTGGTAGGCTCTGGTAGACTGTAGTAAAGCTGAAGCTAGTGCAAAGAGAAGATCAGCGCTGGTAGGACTGTAGTGCAGGTGAAGCTGAAGCACAGAGTAGGTCAGCTCTAGTAGGACTACAGTGCAGATAAAGCTGGTGCACAGAGTAGGTCAGCTCTGGAAGGACTGCAGTGCAGATAAAGCTGGTGCACAGAGTAGGTCAACTCTGTCAGGACTGTAGTGCAGGTGAAGCTGGTACACAGAGTAGGTTAGCTCTGGTAGGACTGCAGTGCAGGTGAAGCTGGTGCACAGAGTAGGTCAGCTCTGGTAGGACTTAGGTGCAGGGGGAAGCTGGTGCATAGAGTAGGTTAGCTCTAGTAGAACTGTAATGCAAGTAAAGCTTGTGCACAGAGTAGGTCAGCTCTGGTAGGACTGTAATGCAAGTAAAGCTGGTGCACAGAGTAGGTCAGCTCTGGTAGGACTGTAGTGCAAGTAAAGCTGGTGCACAGAGTAGGTCAGCTCTGGTAGGACAGTAGTGCAGGTAACGCTGGTGCACAGAGTAGGTCAGCTCTGGTAGGATTCTAGTGCATGTAAAGCTGGAGCACAGAGTAGGTCAGCTCTGGTAGGACTGCAGTGCAGGTGAAGCTGGTGCACAGAGTAGGTCTGCTCTGGTAGGACTGCAGTGCAGATAAAGCTGGTGCACACAGTAGGTCAGCTCTGGTAGGACTGCAGTGTAAGTGAAACTGGTGCACAGAGTAGGTCAGCTCTGGTAGGACTGCAGTGCAGATGAAGCTGGTGCACCAAGTAGGTCAGCTCTGGTAGGACTGTAGTGCATGTAAAGCTAGTGCACAGAGTAGGTCAGCTCTGGTAGGATAGCAGTGCCGGTAAAGCTGGTGCACAGAGTAGGTAAGCTCTGGTAGGACTGCAGTGCAAGTGAAACTGGTGCACAGAGTAGGTCAGCTCTGTTAGGACTGCAGTGCAGGTGAAGCTGGTGCACCGAGTAGGTCAGCTCTGGTAGGACTGCAGTGCAGGTAAAGCTGATGCACAGAGTAGGTCAGTATTGGTAGGACTGCAGTGCAGGTGAAACTGGTGCACAGGGTAGGTCAGCTCTGCTAGGGCTGAAGTGCAGGAGAAGCTGATACACAGAGTTGGTCAGCTCTGGTAGGATTGCCGTGCAGGTGAATCTGGTGCACAGAGTAGGTCAGCTCTGGTAGGACTGCAGTGCAGGTGAAGCTGGTGCACAGAGTAGGTCAGCTCTGGTTGGACTTTAGTGCAGGTGAAGCTTATGCACAGAGTAGGTCAGCTCTGGTAGGACTGCAGTGCAGGTGAAGCTGGTGCACAGAGTAGGTCAGCTCTGGTTGGACTTTAGTGCAGGTGAAGCTTATGCACAGAGTAGGTCAGCTCTGGTAGGACTGTAGTGCAGGTGAAGCTGTTGCACAGAGTAGGTCAGCTCTGGAGGACTGTAGTGCAGATGAAGCTGGTGCACAGAGTAAGTCATCTCTTGTAGGACTGCAGTGCAGGTGAAGCTGGTACACAGAGTAGGTCAGCTCTGGTAGGACTGCAGTGCAGATAAAGCTGGTGCACAGAGTAGGTAAGCTCCGATAGGACTGCAGTGCAGGTAAAGTTGATGCACAGAGTAGGTCAGCTCTGGTAGGACTGCACTGCAGATAAATCTGGTGTTCAGAATAGGTCAGCTCTGGTAGGAATGAAGTGCAGGTGATGTTGGTGTACAGAGTTGGTAGGCTCTGGTAGACTGTAGTAAAGCTGAAGCTAGTGCACAGAGAAGATCAGCGCTGGTAGGACTGTAGTGCAGGTGAAGCTGAAGCACAGAGTAGGTCAGCTCTAGTAGGACTACAGTGCAGATAAAGCTGGTGCACAGAGTAGGTCAGCTCTGGAAGGACTGCAGTGCAGATAAAGCTGGTGCACAGAGTAGGTCAACTCTGTCAGGACTGTAGTGCAGGTGAAGCTGGTACACAGAGTAGGTTAGCTCTGGTAGGACTGCAGTGCAGGTGAAGCTGGTGCACAGAGTAGGTCAGCTCTGGTAGGACTTAGGTGCAGGGGGAAGCTGGTGCATAGAGTAGGTTAGCTCTGGTAGGACTGTAGTGCAGGTAAAGCTAGTACACAGGGAAGATCAGCGCTGGTAGGACTGTAGTGCAGGTGAAGCTGAAGCACAGAGTAGGTCAGCTCTAGTAGGACTGCAGTGCAGGTAAAGCTGTTGCACAGAGTAGGTCAGCTCTGTCAGGACTGTAGTGCAGGTGAAGCTGGTGCACAGATTAGGTCAGCTCTGGTAGGAATGTAGTGCAGGTAAAGCTGGTGCACAGAGAAGATCAGCGCTGGTAGGACTGTAGTGCAGGTAAAGCTAGTGCACAGAGAAGATCAGCGCTGGTAGGACTGCAGTGCAGATGAAGCTGAAGCACAGAGTAGGTCAGCTCTAGTAGGACTGCAGTGCAGGTAAAGCTGGTGCACAGAGTAGGTCAGCTCTGTCAGGACTGTAGTGCAGATGAAGCTGGTGCACAGAGTAGGTCAGCTCTGGTAGGACTGTAGTGCAGGGGGAAGCTGGTGCACAGAGTAGGTCAGCTCTAGTAGGACTGCAGTGCAGGTAATGCTGGTGCACAGGGTAGGTCAGCTCTGTCAGGACTGTAGTGCAGGTGAAGCTGGTGCACAGAGTAGGTTGGCTCTGGTAGGACTGTAGTGCAGATGAAGCTGGTGCAAAGAGTAGGTCAGCTCTGGTAGGACTGCAATGCAGGGGGAAGCTGGTGCATAGAGTAGGTAAGCTCTGGTAGGACTGTAGTGCAGGTAAAGCTAGTGCACAGATATGATCAGCTCTGGTAGGGCTGTAGTGTAGGTGAAGCTGGTGCATAGAGTAGGTAAGCTCTGGAGGACTGTATGGCAGATAAAGCTTGTGTATAGAGTAGGTCTGCTGTGGTAGGACTGTAGTGCAGGTAAAGCTGGTGCACAGAGTAGGTCAGCTCTGCTAGGGCTGAAGTGCAGGTGAAGCTGATGCACAGAGTATGTCAGCTCTGGTAGGACTGCAGTGCAGGTGAAGCTTGTGCACAGAGTAGGTCATCTCTCGTAAGACTGCAGTGCAGGTGAAGCACGTGCACAGAGTAGGTCAGCTCTGGTCGGACTGCAGTGCAGATAAAGCTGGTGCACAGAGTAGCTCAGCTCTGGTAGAACTGCAGTGCAGATAAAGCTGGTGCACAGAGTAGGTCAGCTGTGATAGGACTGCAGTGCAGGTATAGAGTAGGTCTGCTGTGGTAGGACTGCAGTTCAGGTGAAGCTGGTGCACAAAGTAGGTCATCTCTCGTAAGACTGCAGCGCAGATGAAGCTGGTGCACAGAGTGGGTCAGCTCTGGTAGGACTGCAGTGCAGATAAAGCTGATGCACAGAGTAGCTCAGTTCTGCTAGGACTGCAGTGCAGATAAAGCTGGTGCACAGAGTAGGTCAGCTGTGATAGGACTGCAGTGCAGGTAAAGCTGATGCACAGAGTAGGTCAACTCTCGTAGGACTGCACAGCAGATAAAGCTGGTGTACAGAGTTTGTCAGCTCTGGTAGACTGTAGTACAGGTGAAGCTGGTGCACATAGTAGGTCAGCTCTGCTAGGACTGTAGTGCTGGTAAAGCTGGTGCACAGAGTAGGTCAGCTCTGGAAGGACTGCAGTGCAGGTGAAGCTGGTGCATAGAGAAGGTCAGCTCTGGTATGCCTTTAGTGCAGGTAAAGCTAGTGCAAAGAGAAAGTCAGCTCTGGTAGGACTGCAGTGCAGGTAAGGCTGGTGCACAGAGTAGGTCAGCTCTGGTAGGACTGTAGTGCAGGTGAATCTATTGCACAGAGTAGGTCAGCTCTGGTAGACTGTAGTGCAAGGGAAGCCGGTTCATAAAGTAGGTCAGCTCTGGTAGGACTGTAGTGTACGTAAAGCTAGTGCACAGAGAAGATCAGCTCTGGTAGGACTGTAGTTTAGGTGAAGCTGGTGCACAGAGTAGGTCAGCTCTGGTAGGACTGAACTGCATGTAAAGCTGGTGCACAGAGTAGGTCAGCTTTGGTAGGACTGTAGTGCAGATAAAGCTGGTGCACATAGACGATCAACTCTGGTAGGACTGTATCTCTGGTAAAGCTGGTGCACAGAGTAGTTCAGCTCTGCTAGGACTGTAGTGCAGGTGAAGCTGGTGCCAGATAAGGTCAGCTCTGCTAGGGCTGAAGTGCAGGTGAAGCTGATTCACAGAGTAGGTCAGATCTGATAGGACAGTAGTGCAGATAAAGCTGGTGCACAGAGTAGGTCAGCTCTGGTAGGACAGTAGTGCAGGTAAAGCTGGTGCACAGACTAGGTCAGCTCTGGTAGACTGTAGTGCAGGGGAGGCTGGTGCATAAAGTAGGTCAGCTCTAGTAGGACAGTAGTGCAGGTAAAGCTGGTGCCCAGAGTAGGTCAGTTCTGGTAGGACTGTAGTGCAAGTAAAGCTGGTGCACAGAGTAGGTCAGCTCTGGTAGGACTGCAGTGCAGGTGAAGCTGGTGCATAGAGTAGGTCAGCTCTGGTAAGACTGTAGTGCAGGTAAAGCTAGTGCACAGAGTAGGTCAGCTCTGGTTGGACTGCAGAGCATTTAAAGCTGGTGCAGAGTAGGTCAGCTCTGGTAAGACTGTAGTGCAGGTGAAGCTGGTGCACAGAGTAGGTCAGCTCTGGTAAGACTGTAATACAGGTGAAGCTGGTGCACAGAGTAGGTCAGCTCTGGTAGGACTGAACTGCATGTAAAACTGGTACACAGAGTAGGTCAGCTCTGGTAGGCTGTATTGCAGGTGAAGCTGGTGCACTGAGTAGGTCGGCTGTAGAAGGACTGCAGTGCAGATAAAGCTGGTGCACAGAGAAGGTCAGCTCTGGTAGACTGTAGTGCAGGCAAAGCTGGTGCACAGAGTAGGTCAGCTCTGGTAGACTGCCGTGCAGATAAAGCCAGTGCACAGAGTAGGTCAGCTCTGATAGACTGTAGTGCAGGTGAAGCTGATGCACAGAGCAGGTCAGCTCTGGTAGGACTGAACTGCATGTAAAGCTGGTACACAGAGTAGGTTAGCTCTGGTAGGACTGCAGTGCATGTAAAGCTGGTGCACAGAGTAGATCAGCTCTGATAGGACTGCAGTGCAAGTGAAACTGGAGCACATAGTAGGCCAGCTCCGGTAGAACTGCAGTGCAGGTATGGCTGATGCACAGAGCAGGTCGACTCTGGTAAGACTGCAGTGCAGATAAAGCTAGTTCACAAAGTAGGTCAGCTCTGGAAGAACTGCAGTGCAGGTATGGCTGGTGCACAGAGTAGGTCGGCTCTGGTAGGACTGCAGTGCAAGTAAGGCTGGTGCACAGAGTAGTTCAGCTCTGATAGGACTGCAGTGCAGATATGGCTGGTGCACAGAGTAGGTCAACTCTGCGCAGACTGCAGTGCCGGTATGGCTGGTGC
Source organism: Bombina bombina (assembly GCF_027579735.1). Taxonomy (NCBI): domain Eukaryota; kingdom Metazoa; phylum Chordata; class Amphibia; order Anura; family Bombinatoridae; genus Bombina; species Bombina bombina. The sequence goes on along the minus strand of NC_069503.1, from coordinate 228,271,200 downwards.
ACAGAGTAGGTCAGCTCTGGTAGGACTGCAGTGCAGGTAAGGCTGGTGCACAGATTAGTTCAGCTCTGGTAGGACTGCAGTGCAGGTATGGCTGGTGCACAGAGTAGGTTAGCTCTGGTAGGACTGCAGTGCAGATAAGGCTGGTGCACAAAGTAGGTCTGCTCTGGTAGGACTGCAGTGCAGATAAAGCTAGTGCACAGAGTAGGTCAGCTCTGATAGGACTACAGTGCAGGTAAGGCTGGTGCACAGGGTAGGTCGGCTCTTGTAGGACTGCAGTGCAGGTAAAGCTGGTGCACAGAGTAGGTCAGCTGTGGTAGGACTGCAGTGTAGATAAAGCTAGTGCACAGAGTAGGTTGGCTCTGGCAGGACTTCAGTGCAGGTAAAGCTAGTGCACAGAGTAGGTCAGCTCTGGTTGGACTGCAGTGTAGATAAAGCTAGTGCACAGAGTAGGTCAGTTCTGCTAGGACTGCAGTGCAGGTAAAGCTAGTGCACAGAGTAGGTCAGCTCTTGTAGGACTGCAGTGCAGGTAAAGCTAGTGCACAGAGTAGGTCAGCTCTGGTAGGACTGCAGTGCAGGTAAAGCTGGTGCACAGAGTAGGTCATCTCTGGTAGGACTGCAGTGCAGGTAAAGCTAGTGCACAGAGTAGGTCGGCTCTGGTAGGACTGCAGTGCAGGTAAAGCTGGTTCACAGAGTAGGTCGGCTCTGGTAGGACTGCAGTGCAGGTAAAGCTGGTGCACAGAGTAGGTCAGCTCTGGTAGGACTGGAGTGCAGGTAAAAGTAGTGCACAGAGTAGGTCAGCTCTGGTAGGACCACAGTGCAGGTGAAGCTGGTGCACAGAGTATGTCGGCTCTGGTAGGACTGCAGTGCAGGTAAAGCTGGTGCACAGAGTATGTCGGCTCTGGTAGGACTGCAGTGCAAGTAAAGCTAGTGCACAGAGTATGTCAGCTCTGGTAGGACTGCAGTGCAAGTAAAGCTGGTGCACAGAGTAGTTCTTCTCTGGTAGGACTGCAGTGCAGGTAAGGCTGGTGCACAGAGTAGGTCAGCTCTGGTAGGACTGCAGTGCAGGTAAAGCTAGTGCACAGAGTAGGTCGGCTGTAGAAGGACTGCAGTGCAGATAAAGCTGGTGCACAGAGAAGGTCAGCTCTGGTAGACTGTAGTGCAGGCAAAGCTGGTGCACAGAGTAGGTCAGCTCTGGTAGACTGCAGTGCAGATAAAGCCAGTGCACAAAGTAGGTCAGGTCTGATAGACTGTAGTGCAGGTGAAGCTGATGCACAGAGTAGGTCAGCTCTGGTAGGACTGAACTGCATGTAAAGCTGGTACACAGAGTAGGTTAGCTCTGGTAGGACTGCAGTGCATGTAAAGCTGGTGCACAGAGTAGATCAGCTCTGATAGGACTGCAGTGCAAGTGAAACTGGAGCACATAGTAGGTCAGCTATGGTAGAAATGCAGTGCAGGTATGGCTGATGCACAGAGCAGGTCGGCTGTGGTAGGACTGCAGTGCAGATAAAGCTAGTGCACAGAGTAGGTCAGCTCTGGAAGAACTGCAGTGCAGGTAAGGCTGGTGCACAGAGTAGGTCGGCTCTGGTAGGACTGCAGTGCAGGTAAGGCTGGTGCACAGAGTAGTTTAGCGCTGGTAGGACTGCAGTGCAGATATGGCTGGTGCACAGAGTAGGTCAACTCTGCGCAGACTGCAGTGCCGGTATGGCTGGTGCACAGAGTAGGTTAGCTCTGGTAGGACTGCAGTGCAGGTAAGGCTGGTGCACAGATTAGTTCAGCTCTGGTAGGACTGCAGTGCAGGTATGGCTGGTGCACAGAGTAGGTCAGCTCTGGTAGGACTGCAGTGCAGATAAGGCTGGCGCACAGAGTAGGTCGGCTCTGGTAGAACTGCAGTGCAGATAAAGTTAGTGCACAAAGTAGGTCTGCTCTGGTAGGACTGCAGTGCAGATAAAGCTAGTGCACAGAGTAGGTCAGCTCTGATAGGACTACAGTGCAGGTAAGGCTGGTGCACAGGGTAGGTCGGCTCTTGTAGGACTGCAGTGCAGGTAAAGCTGGTGCACAGAGTAGGTCAGCTGTGGTAGGACTGCAGTGTAGATAAAGCTAGTGCACAGAGTAGGTTGGCTCTGGCAGGACTTCAGTGCAGGTAAAGCTAGTGCACAGAGTAGGTCAGCTCTGGTTGGACTGCAGTGTAGATAAAGCTAGTGCACAGAGTAGGTCAGCTCTGCTAGGACTGCAGTGCAGGTAAAGCTAGTGCACAGAGTAGGTCAGCTCTGGTAGGACTGCAGTGCAGGTAAAGCTAGTGCACAGAGTAGGTCATCTCCGGTAGGACTGCAGTGCAGGTAAAGCTAGTGCACAGAGAATGTCGGCTCTGGTAGGACTGCAGTGCAAGTAAAGCTAGTGCACAGAGTATGTCAGCTCTGGTAGGACTGCAGTGCAAGTAAAGCTAGTGCACAGAGTAGTTCTTCTCTGGTAGGACTGCAGTGCAGGTAAGGCTGGTGCACAGAGAAGGTCAACTCTGGTAGGACTGCAGTGCAGGTAAAGCTAATGCACAGAGTAGGTCAGCTCCGGGAAGGACTGCAGTGCAGATATGGCTGGTGCACAGAGTAGGTCAACTCTGCACAGACTGCAGTGCCGGTATGGCTGGTGCACAGAGTAGGTTAGCTCTGGTAGGACTGCAGTGCAGGTAAGGCTGGTGCACAGATTAGTTCAGCTCTGGTAGGACTGCAGTGCAGGTATGGCTGGTGCACAGAGTAGGTCAGCTCTGGTAGGACTGCAGTGCAGATAAGGCTGGTGCACAGAGTAGGTCGGCTCTGGTAGAACTGCAGTGCAGATAAAGTTAGTGCACAAAGTAGGTCTGCTCTGGTAGGACTGCAGTGCAGATAAAGCTAGTGCACAGAGTAGGTCAGCTCTGATAGGACTACAGTGCAGGTAAGGCTGGTGCACAGGGTAGGTCGGCTCTTGTAGGACTACAGTGCAGGTAAAGCTGGTGCACAGAGTAGGTCAGCTGTGGTAGGACTGCAGTGTAGATAAAGCTAGTGCACAGAGTAGGTTGGCTCTGGCAGGACTTCAGTGCAGGTAAAGCTAGTGCACAGAGTAGGTCAGCTCTGGTTGGACAGCAGTGAAGATAAAGCTAGTGCACAGAGTAGGTCAGCTCTGCTAGGACTGCAGTGCAGGTAAAGCTAGTGCACAGAGTAGGTTAGCTCTGGTAGGACTGCAGTGCAGGTAAAGCTAGTGCACAGAGTAGGTCACCTCTGGTAGGACTGCAGTGCAGGTAAAGCTAGTGCACAAAGTAGGTCAGCTCTGGTAGGACTGCAGTGCAGGTAAAGCTGGTTCACAGAGTAGGTCGGCTCTGGTAGGACTGCAGTGCAGGTAAAACTGGTGCACAGAGTAGGTCAGCTCTGGTAGGACTGGAGTGCAGGTAAAGCTAGTGCACAGAGTAGGTCAGCTCTGGTAGGACCGCAGTGCAGGTGAAGCTGGTGCACAGAGTATGTCGGCTCTGGTAGGACTGCAGTGCAGGTAAAGCTGGTGCACAGAGAATGTTGGCTCTGGTAGGACTGCAGTGCAAGTAAAGCTAGTGCACAGAGTATGTCAGCTCTGGTAGGACTGCAGTGCAAGTAAAGCTAGTGCACAGAGTAGTTCTTCTCTGGTAGGACTGCAGTGCAGGTAAGGCTGGTGCACAGAGTAGGTCAGCTCTGGTAGGACTGCAGTGCAGGTAAAGCTAATGCACAGGGTAGGTCAGCTCCGGGAAGGACTGCTGTGCAGATAAAGCTAGTGCACAGAGTAGGTCAGCTCTGGTAGGACTTCAGTGCAGGTAAAGCTAGTGCACAAAGTAGGTCAGCTCTGGTTGGACTGCAGTGTAGATAAAGCTAGTGCACAGAGTATGTTGGCTCTGGCAGGACTTCAGTGCATGTAAAGCTAGTGCACAGAGTAGGTCAGCTCTGGTTGGACTGCAGTGTAGATAAAGTTAGTGCACAGAGTAGGTCAGCTCTGCTAGGACTGCAGTGCAGGTAAAGCTAGTGCACAGAGTAGGTCAGCTCTGGTTGGACTGCAGTGTAGATAAAGTTAGTGCACAGAGTAGGTCAGCTCCGGTAGGACTGCAGTGCAGTTAAAGCTAGTGCACAGAGTAGGTCATCTCCGGTAGGACTGCAGTGCAGGTAAGGCTAGTGCACAGAGTAGGTCAGCTCTGGTAGGACTGCAGTGCAGGTAAAGCTGGTTCCCAGAGTAGGTCGGCTCTGGTAGGACTGCAGTGCAGGTAAAGCTGGTGCACAGAGTAGGTCAGCTCTGGTAGGACTGGAGTGCAGATAAAGTTAGTGCACAAAGTAGGTCTGCTCTGGTAGGACTGCAGTGCAGGTAAAGCTGGTTCCCAGAGTAGGTCGGCTCTGGTAGGACTGCAGTGCAGATAAAGCTAGTGCACAGAGTAGGTCAGCTCTGATAGGACTACAGTGCAGGTAAGGCTGGTGCACAGGGTAGGTCGGCTCTTGTAGGACTGCAGTGCAGGTAAAGCTGGTGCACAGAGTAGGTCAGCTGTGGTAGGAAAGCAGTGTAGATAAAGCTAGTGCACAGAGTAGGTTGGCTCTGGCAGGACTTCAGTGCAGGTAAAGCTAGTGCACAGAGTAGGTCAGCTCTGGTTGGACTGCAGTGTAGATAAAGCTAGTGCACAGAGTAGGTCAGCTCTGCTAGGACTGCAGTGCAGGTAAAGCTAGTGCACAGAGTAGGTCAGCTCTGGTAGGACTGCAGTGCAGGTAAAGCTAGTGCACAAAGTAGGTCATCTCCGGTAGGACTGCAGTGCAGGTAAAGCTAGTGCACAGAGTAGGTCAGCTCTGGTAGGACTGCAGTGCAGGTAAAGCTGGTTCACAGAGTAGGTCGGCTCTGGTAGGACTGCAGTGCAGGTAAAACTGGTGCACAGAGTAGGTCAGCTCTGGTAGGACTGGAGTGCAGGTAAAGCTAGTGCACAGAGTAGGTCAGCTCTGGTAGGACCGCAGTGCAGGTGAAGCTGGTGCACAGAGTATGTCGGCTCTGGTAGGACTGCAGTGCAGGTAAAGCTGGTGCACAGAGAATGTCGGCTCTGGTAGGACTGCAGTGCAAGTAAAGCTAGTGCACAGAGTATGTCAGCTCTGGTAGGACTGCAGTGCAAGTAAAGCTAGTGCACAGAGTAGTTCTTCTCTGGTAGGACTGCAGTGCAGGTAAGGCTGGTGCACAGAGTAGGTCAGCTCTGGTAGGACTGCAGTGCAGGTAAAGCTAATGCACAGAGTAGGTCAGCTCTGCAGATATGCAGTGCAGTGCAGATATGGCTGGTGCACAGAGTAGGTCAACTCTGCGCAGACTGCAGTGCCGGTATGGCTGGTGCACAGAGTAGGTTAGCTCTGGTAGGACTGCAGTGCAGGTAAGGCTGGTGCACAGATTAGTTCAGCTCTGGTAGGACTGCAGTGCAGGTATGGCTGGTGCACAGAGTAGGTCAGCTCTGGTAGGACTGCAGTGCAGATAAGGCTGGTGCACAGAGTAGGTCGGCTCTGGGAAGGACTGCAGTGCAGATAAAGCTAGTGCACAGAGTAGGTCAGCTCTGGTAGGACTGCAGTACAGATAAAGCTAGTGCACAGAGTAGGTCAGCTCTGATAGGACTGCAGTGCAGATAAAGCTGGTGCACAGAGTAGGTCAGCTCTGAAAGGACTGCAGTGCAGATAAAGCTAGTGCACAGAGTAGGTCAGCTCTGATAGGACTGCAGTGCAGATAAAGCTAGTGCACAGAGTAGGTCAGCTCTGATAGGACTGCAGTGCAGATAAAGCTGGTGCACAGAGTAGGTCAGCTCTGATAGGACTGCAGTGCAGATAAAGCTAGTGCACAGAGTAGGGGTCAGCTCTGATAGGACTGCAGTGTAGGTAAAGCTACTGCACAGAGTAGGTCAGCTCTGCTAGGACTGCAGTGCAGGTAAAGCTAGTGCACAGAGTAAGTCAGCTCTGGTAGCACTGCAGTGCAGGTAAGGCTGTTGCACAGAGTAGGTCAGAATGAAGCAACTTTAATAAGGAGTAAACTGGACATTTTTAAAAAGTGTATGCTCTGTCTGAATCATGAAAGAAAAATTTGGGATTCATGTCCCTTTAAAATATTCTTTGGAATAGCTTAAAGGGACAGTCTACTTGAAATGGTTTTTTTTTTTTTAAATGATAACTAATTCCATTATTACCCATTCCCCAGTTTTGCATAACGAACACTGTTATATTAATACACTTTTTACCTCTGTGTATCTAAGTCTCTGCCGACTGCCCCCTTGTCTCATTGCTTTTGAAAGATTTGCATTTTAGCCAATCAATGCTGACTGACAAATAACTCGACTGTCGAACTGTGAAAAACTGTCAAAATGCAAAGATAAGAGGCAGCCTTCAACGGTTTAGAGATCAGTTTGAGCCAACCTAGGTTTAACTTTCAAAATAGAATACCAAGAGAACAAAGTAAATTTGATGATAAAAGTAAATTGGAAAGTTGTTTTAATTTACATTCCCTATCTGAATCATGAATGTTTAATTTTGACTTGACTGTCCCAATGAATTAGGAAATTGACTTAGGTCTGGTTTCTATTGAGGTGGTACATTTTGGAAACTGGTGATAAAAACATTTATCTCCATTAAAGTCTATGAAAAATGTTTATGTTACCACCAGTTTCCAAACTTTACCACCACTAAACCTAAAATGGATTCTGTTAACATTATAAAGAGCCTAATCCTTTTCTTCCACACTTTGAAATGTGATCTGTATCTAATATGTTCAAAGTATCTAATTTGCTATATGACATCATTGTAAAAAGAAAAACATATATCAAGTTTATAAGAAAACAGGTTAGGTCAGGGGTTAAGCAGATAAATCTAATGCTGAGTGCTGCAGGTTCAAACCCCATGAAGGTAATATTTGTATCTTTTTAAGTCATGCATCAGAGCTTATACTGAGTTAATCTAGAACAGTAAAAGGAGAACCTTTGCACTTCAGAACTACATTCCCCATGATGCTTGGACACTCTGAAGTCCAGTCGAGCATCATGGGAAATGTAGTTCAAAAACAAGATTCGCCATCACTGATGGAAAAACAATTCTAACCAAAGTAGCTTTAAAATCAGTGCACTGATCCTCTATAGAGAGAGTAATGCATTGTAGCAAGAGGTTACTCTTTATAAACAGGCTTTTCTTTTGGGGGGGGGGGGGGCTGTTACAGATCAATTGTAATTAGGTACTAATTAATTAACTAGTTAAATGAACAAAACAAGAAGTGAACATGCATAATCTAACGGTTTATATATCCAGGTGTCAAGCACAGTAGGATACTGGTGAGCAATGTATCACAGCCTTAATTTGTACTCTAAATAGTTTGCCTTTTGGCATGACAGACACTGATTGTTGATTCCCAGTTCTCACTCTCAGGATATAAGGAGACACTGTATTCAGCTAAATCAGGAAACAATAAGATATTCAAATGTCTGCCTACACATGGAACCAGCAGCTGTTAACACACTATAATTCACATTAAATCTTTTTTTAGTACAGGTGTTTTTACACAAAGTAAAGCTGGCAAATTTATGCCCGACCTGGCTCCAAATTGAGAATAAATTGCCAAATAGAAATATCAGATGTATTGTGCAGGTAACAGATTTGATAAGTAAGATGGTAAGATTTCTGTTGTCATGCAAGGATTTCATGAATTAATATGTAATTTGTCAAAACTATTCACATATTGAGAGGGTAATAGGTCTGGCTGTAAAAGCAAGCAGTTTCTGGAATACAAAAAAAAAAGAGAAACTAAATAAAAGTTAAACTCTCAAATACCCCAAATATTACTGGGACTAATTAATTTCCATATAACCTGTTGGAATATATTTGTTTGCAAATAGCATCGTTACCATTGGTCATTTAAAATAGCTGCACTTGTCTTTTGAAACTACCACCTATATTAAAGATATGAATATGGCAGCAGGAATATAATGAACTTTT